>NC_092859.1:23979555-23980408 GCF_032062135.1 Pyxicephalus adspersus
ATATAAATCTATACCGCATGGCTCACAGCGTCCCCGAAGCTCTCTGACGGCTGACTCTGGCTAACCCGAGCTCGGGTCTTCTCCCCGTTCAGGGGATTGGTAAGTACCCGGCGTATAAGACGACCCCCGACTTTGGCACAGATTTTTCGGGGTTAAAAAGTCGTCTTATACGCCGGAAAATACAGTAGTTAAAGTGAACTTTTGTGAAAACATTTTTTTTCACTTGATTTTTTTACAAAATGAGCCCAGCAGGCCCATGCTGGCTCAGCTTCCACCTTATCTCTAATGCTCACTTGTACGTCCAATGCTGCCTTGCACTGCGCATGCATGAGATTGAACACTTTTTTCTTTACATTATAAGAAATCCTCTGAAGGTGCATACACACAAGGGATATGTGACACAAATATCCCAGGAGGCTGCGGATTTCCCCTTCGGTCTTTACCAAAATGGAAGTGAAGACTGAAGGGGAGAGGTCCTCTCTACAAAAGTGTAAAAACAAAAAATGCACATTTTTCTATTACATACCAGAGAAAGTCACTCTTTAATATAATGTTAAAAATGTGGAGATGCTTTAATAGCATCATGCATGTGATATCAGATGGGGACAAGACAGCCAGTGACCCCCTCTCATCACTGTCCATATTCTATATAAATACACTGTCTGTGACGTTTATCCGCAGTGTGTAATGTCATCGGCAGCACAGAGTGACGGCTGTGTGTGTGTGTAAAAGCTGCTTGTCATATTCTGCAGCCTAACAACTCGCTGTGTTCAAACCTTCAGATCTCCTAAACCGTTGGTTGTATTAACTTGAAATTTTTAAGGTACACGTAGAGGCATAGGAAACTGAAACT
>NC_092859.1:23981230-24007013 GCF_032062135.1 Pyxicephalus adspersus
CCCCTGTACACCCTGAAAATTACAGGTCATTGTGACATACATATTAGGAGATTTGGAGGTTTGTACACACAAAGCTGTGAGGATGCAGAATGACATGCAGACTCCATACACAGCTCTAGCAGTGGATACATTTCACCGGCAGATTTTTTTTTAAAATAGAAATCCCAGCTCGTGCTTTGAGATGGGGGCGGGGCTGCCTGTGTCCCCTCACATGAAGGCTTAACTGTGTGCTCACCCCTCATCGGCAGCAGCAATCCTCTGAATGGATGACCCAGAGCACAGATGGCACAGAGCAGCCTTTACTGAGATCCCTGCAGAGGATGAGAGCTGCAGAGGAGAGGTGGGCGAGGTAGGCACAGCAGCCGGGCGCAGCAAAACCCTCTGGGGAGAACTATGTATCTGTATAGAACCCTTCACTTGGTAAGAACATACAGCTTTGTGATTGATAATTAAGTCCAAGTCAGAGACTGAATTCTCCCTACAACATTCAGGAGCCAACCAGAAGCATACAACACACAGGAACAAACAGATCTAAAGGAAAACCTAAAATACAACCATAAGAAAGAAAAATCTGTGGAGGCCAGAAAGGATTTCTTCTCTTTGTTTTAATTCTCTACAATTTACAATGTGATACTCCATAAAATAACTGCTTTCTTTTGTTAAAAATAAAATAGAGATCTTTGCAGCAAACTTTTCCAGAATGTTGGCAACTCTCATCTCTCCCAAGGTGTGCAAGAGTGGAAAGATTGAAAAAAAAATCTATAAAAGGGGGGAAACAAATCAACCATTTCTTTTGACAAGGGGAAAAAAGTAACATTGGCAAAGGCTCACTCGTCCTCTTTATCGTAAAATCAAAAACTGTGCTAAGCTAAACTAAGGTCCATGTAAAGTTGGTTTGATTCACAACTCTCCAGGCGCTGAGGAGTTCCCATCATGCAAATCCTCAGGGCCTAGGGAGCTGCAGATTGCTTATAGCAATGTTCTCCAAAAATCAATCGGCATAGGATTGTTTATCAATTGGATGGTTGAAAGCCCTTTGATGTGGAAAAGACATCTTTTCTACTCCATGCTTATGATTATCCCTGACGCATTGGGGAAAATGGTTTTAGGAACTTGAACTTGTGGGATGAATTTGATGAATTCTATCTCAGATTTAGAATATTGGTGCAACTTTGATGGATACCAAAGATGACAATGTGACACCACATATTTGATAGTGATTGTACACACCTGAATTTTAGCATGAAAATGTTTCCTGATTAACACCTCACCAGCAATATTTTGTGAAGACAGAAAATATATTTATATTTTTTAGATTGAATGGATATTGTATAAAAATAGTGGTACGTCTCCCTCCTATGTAGGTCTAGCTGTAACCTTCTGTACCTAAAATCAGACCCAAGCCACAGGTCCAGAATTTACCGAAATTAAATACATTTTTCCAATCTTTTTGGTATTTAAGATGGCCGGGAGCATAGATTGAGCCAATGTGACTTCAATTTTCTGTGCCACAGTGCTGAGATCATACATTGAGAGGCCTGGCAGTGATGATCACAGCCATAGACAAGCCTGTGCAGTTTAAAGGGGCTTTATCGCCGGGTAGCAGACAGGGTCTTGTGTTATTCTGAAAACCCCTCGCTGTTTAAGAAATTTGCTTTTTACTGCCAGGGGAGAGAGCATTGTAGGCGTACAAGAAGGGACACTGGTCACAGACTTTATTAGAGGGAGAAGCAAACTGCTGATAATCTGGCTGGGCTACTTCTTTCTCAGTGCCACCACCATGCCCACAGCTACAGCCAAGATGGCAACAGCTGCTGCTCCCCCATACAGCAGGATCGATTTTCCTTCAGGCAGAAAAACCGGTTTCTCTTCTTCTGTCTTGGGTGGAGGCAGAACGGGGGAAATGGCAGCTTCGATTTTTTCTGCCTCTGAAGGAGGGGTGACCTGGATCTCTTTGGATTCCTCTGGAGTGCTCAGAGGCTCCTTTTCTGGAACTCCCTTTATGGATATGTCCACTTTTGGGGGTTCTGGCTGTGTTACAGGAGAAGGGGGGTTCTCTTCTTCAATTTGAGATGTTGCAGCCAAAGGAGCTGTTGTCACAGTAAGAGGAGCCTCCAGTATATCGCTCTCCTCCTCCGTCTCTTGTTGCTCCAGTCTTTGTTCCACTACCGAGGCTTCTTCAATGACCTCTGCAATCTCCTCCTTTTCAACATGGACGATGTCCGAGTTTGACGAGTTGTTCTCGCTTCGCTCCTCGGCCCCACCATTGCTGTCTAGGCTTTTCAGCTCCTCGGGATCCATCGCCACCTGCTGCCAGGACTCGGGCCCCAGGGAGGTGGGCAGACTCTCTGTGTGCCAGGAGGAGGAGACAGCCAGGCTCTCAGGAGGGCTTACCTGCTCAGAGTTGTCACTGGTAAGGATATAAATGTCGTTGCTGTCCTCAGCTATTAGACCAGGAACATCTTCTTCCTCAGTGTCCAGGCTAAAGACTGTGCCCTAAAAAAAGATGCAAAAACTGCTAGTTAATAGAAAAATACATTTACAAGGCAGAATTTCTGTTATACAAAATTCCACCAAAACACTGGGCACTCATACAATTTATCTATTTTAAAGGTCAACAATCTCTACAAAGTCAAAGACAAGTCAACAAATTCACAACTCTGCACAAATCCAAATGACCAAATTACCATTGACTCACCTTTTCCTGGATGGTGATTGGGTGCCCATTAAATAGTACATTATTATTATCATTATTATTAATAATAATAATAAACAGAATTTATATAGAGCCAACATATTACGCAGCATTATTAAATTGTTAAAGAGGAACTAAACTAAAAACTGGCAAAAAAAAAATCCAATCCATCCGGGTTGATCCATCCAAAAAAAAAATATACAATCCATCCGGGTTGATCCATCCAAAAAAAAAATATACAATCCATCCGGGTTGATCCATCCAAAAAAAAAATATACAATCCATCCGGATTGATACATCTAAAAAAAAAAATCCAAGCCATCCAGGGGTGTCTTGCATCAGGTTCCGCATCGTCCCGACATCTGTCTCGGAGCCAGGCACCATCATCTTTTCCTCTTCTTCCTGGTTCTTCATCCTACGTCAGCCGACCTAGGTGCCAGATATGGTGACATAGGATGAAAAAAAAATGCTGCTGTTTGTGCGAAGGCTCCTTCTGCGCATGCCCGAGATGCTTGGACATGTGCAGAAGGAGCACCCAACAGCCTCCCGGGATGCCTGATGTAGGTATCCCAGGAGGCTTTGCGCTCCTATTCATTCATAAAAGGGTTGTCTACACTTTTATTTAAAGTGAAGTTTAAAAAAGGGTAGACAGGTACGCTTTAAGTTATGATAATATTGAGCTACTTAGACATTTTAATACCTTGTAAGATCTCAACTCAGACATTCTGGGGATTTGCAGAAAGGCTGTAAGAAAAAAACTTCAGTTTTCTCTACATTCACCACTGTTGCTCCTGCCTGTGAATTACCCTGTGACCCCATAGAACAGCAGCTTGATGAGTTACTTTATTCTCCACTTTAGTTCTGGTACAGCAGGATGTAAAATAAAACATTACGGTTTTTGGAACTCGTCAGTGGGCGCATTATCCCAAGCAGAGATGACACATTAATAATGATTTAATGGCACCCGATCTATCTCGGCTGAAGAAGTCATTATGTGTTTGGAGTGCCTTGTGGGACTGCTTGAAGTTTGGGCACCAGAAATTATTTACTTTACGGCACTAAAAGGCTCTGATGACCTACCAGTAACACAAAGCAATATTGCTAAAGGGAGAAAAAGTGAAAGCCAAATTGCTGACAAAAAGTAGGAGGAAAAACAATGTGCTGCTTGTATTTACAACAGACACAAAGTATTGTTTTATAGGAAATAACTGCACTCAGTCCTGTGCACTATAAACTATGTAAGGTTTGTGGACACCTGGCCATTACAGCTACTACAGTGAAAAGTATTTGGAAGCCCATCAGAATTTTGGGTTTTCCATTGAAGGGTCCTGTCAATAGTACAGAATGATCTGTAGACATCTGTGTGCTTCTAATTTGATGTTGTGGAAGTCAAGTGGCCTGAGCTCAACCCTACCCTATTATTAATAAAACAAAAATATTCTAATAAGTTCCTATATTGTGATTGACAATTTTCACCTTTATATTGCACTTAATTTACCAACTGTACTGGAGACCGAAAAACAAGGGAGGCGCAGCGTGACGTCAGTGTAGTCTTGAGTTGTATGAGGCAACCGTTGCCGGGCCATATGCTTCAGTATTGTTTCCACCATTATAAGTCACTCAGTTCCGCCAATACCGATTCTCATCCTATTGTCTTATTTTATTTATTTCTAAGATGCTCTTTTAGGTAAGTATGACCTTAACTGTGTATTTTCTTTGCGGGTTATATTTAATGGCATCAAATAGTTTGACTTTGAAAACTATAATTTCTTGTTTGGTCTTAGATTGGAATGAAATAAACCCATGAGTGAGAAAAAGCAAACAAATATTTTGCATTTCTTTAGTATTACCAAAGATAATGTAACTAATGATAAAAGTAACAATAGTAATACAACACTTAACCGATCAATGAATCCGAGCCTCCACAGTCCTTGCCAGCCACCATTAGGAAGATCATTAGTTTACAAATGTATTTATCTTTTTTAAAAATTTCATATTAATGGTCCAAGCGATTTAAAATGATAAATTTAGTGGTCCATGGGGTCTGAAAGGTGGGTTACCGCTGTCCTAGAAAGCTTTACCAAAACAGTGAAGTCAGGAACTTGGCTTAGGAATGATGGGAACTCCTCATAATGGGCACATAAGGTGTGCAGTCCCAGAACCGTAGTGCAGAGATGGTGGAAAACTTGTTAATTGACACAATAAGTATGCAGAGTCCCCCCCTCCTTCCCATTCGCTTTTATTGCCAGGACTAAACATGGTGCTGTACTATGCTAGTAACTGATAAGTTAACAAAACAAGAGACCTCTAAATTTCCACTTCCTAGATCCCTGATTTATATAAACCAGCCTATAATTTATGTTCTGTTGCCCTGTAGTGGGGGGGGGGAATAAATATTTACTGCGGCTCAGACACAGGAATGTCGGTGACTAAATCTCTTCTAACCGGCCCCGGGGTCCTGGACTGTGAGACGCAGTTATGTAACAGGCAATATGTCTGCGCGTTTCTGCTGGAGGAGGAGACTGGGTGAAGCAATGTCTGGATAATAAATGTAGGCATCCTTTCATGCCACAAACATGGACTACTTCCTGCAAAAAAGGAAGACTCGGCTGTACCCAGCGGTGACATTTCTCCAGTGCAGCCAATCACAATTCATCTCATCATCCTAAATGATTTCATAAAATTACTCCACTAAAGAAATGTTATGTTAGAAAGCTTGCAGGACAACATAACACAATATGCACGGCCTACAAGAAATAGGAAATCTTTGCATTATATCTGAAATGTGGGAAGCGAGGCTGACAGCCGTGAAGTGATCTTTAATAGTCTGCATAACTAATAGTGACAAAATTCCTAAACTGTCATAATATACAGTTGTATGATGTAAAAAGGAAAATGTTTGAGGTTGTGAGATCCATAACAGGCATAGAAGGTTAGAGAGATGTGTTTATACGTTTCCTACATCCAAAACACAACCAGCCCAAATCCCAGGACTGACTCGCAAAGGGATACCAATGTCTGCACAAAATCCCTTGGGATTCGTGGTACAGATAAAGGAAATGGCAGAAAACTGGAAACAGAGCATTGCCATATCAAGACACATAAAAAGCTAAATGTTAAAAATTCTCTCACTTTAATATAACTGTAAACAAAGCTGTAGAAAAAAAAAAAAACACTGACATGAAGATAAAACAGATATAATGATACAAACATCATGTAATAAAATAATAGACTGAGTATGTTAGGTTAGTATACAAGCAGTACGTGACTACCTTGGGGACGGGCGTGTAAAAGTGCAGGGTCACCGAGGCGGAAGAGATGGAGCTGGCATAAGCTGGCCCCAAGCAGCTGCCACTGGGGAAGGGCCCGGCCCCAGTCCACACCTTTATAATAAAGCGTCATTTTCTCTTCACATTATTGAAGTTCAGCTGCTGACGGACTTGAAGATTTTGCACTTCTGGTAAACAGAATACAAGGACACGGCTGACCTGATGGGGGTCTGTCTAATCCATGTATGCATCATGGGCATCCAGCTGCCATTCTATGAAAAGGCCCCCACTGAGTCTGCTGGTTTCGGCACTGCCCACTGCAGCTCTGTATACACTTACTAAAGCATGAGGGGGAGGTTGCACAACACAGAATCCCCTCTCCGCCACAAAAAAGTGGCATTATATCCATATCTAACCATGGATATAACTCTGTGCTCTCCTCAGAATGTTTTTTAAGCTTGGTGGGAAGAAGTAGGTGGGTGGCAACACATGACAAATTTATGGTTCCCAGTTGTTGTTGCCAAAGGAATCCAGCACCCTTTATAATTGTCACCCTTCTATACATTGTTCTAACTTCCAATGTCCACCTTCTTAGTATTCCTATTTTTCCATCATCTTTTTATTACTGTCCATCGCTTCTGTAGTGTGACCCAACTTTTTAGTGACCACCCAGAACAGCGGGTTGATTATTAAAAAGTGCCGGGTGGTGCACCCATCTAAAAGGGGCCGGGGAAAACACTGACTGAACTGGCTTAGGATTTAGGTAAAACATACCTGTAATCATATTTATAACCTTTCCTTATGGAATTGTTCTGATTTTTTCACAACTGCTGTGACAGCGACCTATTGCTGAGAATAAAAAATGCAAGGCAAATACACAGCTTAAATGCAAAACTGAAGACTGTTTAATGTACAGCGCTGCATAATATGTTGGTGATATATAAATCCTATTTATTAATAATAGTAATAATAATAATAATAATAATAATAATAATAATAATAATAATAAAAGACAAGTGCAGTGAATATCAAGTTAATGGTGTAAGCTGCCAACTTCTGGAGAGGGGAAGGCCAAAAAGCTCTAAAATCCCTGACAACAGGGAAAAACCCAAAACATCAAAAATGTAAACATTTTTGGCTGGGGTTCCACTTTAACAGCTCTTCTACCTCATGCATATTATGTTTGTTTGGATAGTTGGGCATTGATGATATCTTACAGCTCAGACGCAGGCTGCACATAGAAAGTAAATGTCCAGTCCTCACAAAGCTGCTTTTTTCATTATAGATATGATGTTCGGTCACACAATTCGCTTTCTTCTCTAGTTCTCAGCTCTATTTACACACGACTGCAAGAAAGACTCAGACTTGTCTCTGGTCAGTTCGCAAAGAATGAAACACGAGGAGTGAGACTGCAGAGGGGCAAAATCAAGGACATGACATCACCAAGGTTTAACAAAATGGGTGTTTCAATTTGTCAATCTACGCTGAAAACTGAAATATGATTTTTAGGCGGTCTGACCCCTTAACTCTGCTCTGCCTAAGAGATAAAATATGTAAATAATTGTACGGCTTGTCAGTCATTGTCACCAATACCAGTCTCTGCTTGTGCAATGCCGAATTACCGTAATCCCTTAAAAATAGAAGCTGCCCTGCTCCGGTTAACTCTTTGGCTGAACAGCTACAGAAAGGTAAAAATGATCAGAAACCTCACACACACACACACACACAGGTATACACAACAAACAACACCTTGCTTGCAGAGTCTATTAGTGCTTTGACTGGCTGAATAAACCAGTTTTGTTCCTACAAAAACAATGTTGTCAAGTTGAAAATTCCAAACTGATCGCATAATATAAACATTAAAACTATTAACACAACGTACAAGAAGCTTTTCTGTTGCTATACTACAAGCCCCAGCAAGCAAAGAGCCCCTGGCTATTGAATGAAGTGTCTCGCGATTATAAGTTAGTTTTTCCTGCCGATTTTTTGTTATTGGTGAATGAATCCCCTATATTGTCCTTCATATCCGTACAGAATAAAAAGGTTAAATGCTAAAGGTGACAAGGATGATGCAATATAGACCCTGGACTCCCCCTCCTCACCGTATAATGAGAAAGACCCCTTACCCAGAGATAGCTGTGATCTAGCAGTTTCCAGTGATGAGAACAGGGTCACATCTGCTGCGGACTGAGACAAGCAGTGCAGGGGATGGGAAGCGCGTTCACCGGGCGTATTGCATGGACACAGCGAGCGCGCACAGCGACCCAGTTTTGTTTAGGCTTTGATTCGGCTGCAAGGCAAATAGCAAACCGATGCCAAAACAAAGCTGGGAGAGAGAGAGAGACAGAGAGAGAGAGAGAGAGAGAGAGAGAGAGAGAGAGAGAGAAAGTGTGAAAATAAAGGGTGGAGAGCAAGAGAGGCAGACAGACTGTAATAAAGATAAAGGAGAAAGATATAGAAAACATGGGAGAGGATTAGACACACAGATAAAAAGACAGAGAGAGAGTACAAGAGTAATAGTCTAATTACTCACAGTTTATCAGGGTAATGGATAAACAAAAAGATAAAGGGAATAAAGAAAAAAAATGAGCGTAGACAGAATTGGGTGAATAGAGAGGGGCATATCAAGAGATAGACAGGGAGAACATAGGAATGGAATGGTGAGATTAAAGAGAGGGAAAGAGAGAGAGACAAAAAGAGTACACAAAGTACTGATCGATATGTTGTGAAACTGACCCCTCGTGTGACTTTCCTGTCATATTTTCTGTAATATTCGGGCCCACTGAGACAAAAAGGAACTGAATCTTAGAGGGCCATACACAATACAATATACAAAATACCCACCCTGTACTATTCTTTTTTTTTTCTTCATGGCTACAAGCCATCTACAGGCCTTTACTATAGGCAGAGAAAAAAATAAACTCTACCTGTGGATAGAATCTAATATTAACCAAAGCCAATTCCTCAATCTTAATTGTTAAAGGCTAGAAAATTTTTCAAAAAACACGTTCTGATAAACTGATAATCATGAACCCAAAACCTGTTCAATGACCAGAAAAAAAAATAAGGATTCCATCACTAGGACCAATCTGACATAATTATTAATTTGCATTCTTATTGTTTATATTGCAGCATGTGCACAATGCTTAACGGCCCATGATCACGCACAGAAGTGCGCATGCTTAGCCAGAAGTCATCTGGAGGAGGTGGGGGGGGGATCTGAACCAGTGAGGCTTTAGTCAGTAAATCACTTTGCTGACAACTACAAACAAGTAGATTGTTTCTGTAGATTGTTTCTGTATTAGTTGTCTAAAACAGTCACTCGTTAGCCAAACTTTTAAAATTATCTAGTGTGCATGCAAAGGTTTTCAGGCAACCTCCTGTCAGATTGCCATTTTTGTTGCCCAACCAGTTTTATGTTAGAAAGCCACACTGAACTGATTGATAACACTGCCTGCCGTACATGAGCGCTTAAAAACTAGTGGCAATAGACGGGGCAGACAGACGATGATGAACAGTCAAAACAGACCGAGTCTGTGACCACAAATGCTAGAGAACTTTTAAAGTATCTTTTATATATGTATGCAGATGGTATTAGCTGAAAGGACAAGTTTAAGTTGTCCTTTAAATGTTCTCTAACCCCACTAAGTGATCGCTAGCTATCTAAATACCAACCTTTAGCCCCACTTCTGGGCTGCTTACTGTGCAGTGCTACCACCATTGCTTTTACATTGAATGCTGTACATTGGGTCCGTCCATTCCACTCGTACTGACCATGCATAGAAATAAAAGGGTCAGGTACATTGCCCACCCTGCACAACTCAGGAGAAGAGATGATGGTATTTAGTAAGGTGGATGCCACTTAAGGAGGGAGAAGCTGTTCTTTAATATAAATTATGTTACTAATAGATGTTAGAAAAAAAAAGATTAACACAATAAACTAACACATTATCCTTCTTTGCAATGCCAAGAACTCTAAGGATAAATGGGACCCAACACAGTGATGAATGTTATGCCTCTGCCTGTCTCTGCAAACAGGGATCAGCATACAGAGTAAACAGAATCATCACATGCTAAATTGTATTCCTGTATCAGCTCTGATATCTTACTACCGGTCACAAGTCTGAATCTCTTTACATTTTCTCCTAGTATCTGTTTATTACTCCTGTTCAGGGGTTCCTATAACCAATAAGTGCTTTGCACAGAAAGGATTTTTGTGCCTAAGCATGATGAAAGGCAGAAGCACTTTAAATGACCCCTACGATTAAATCTCTGGGTTTTAAAATGAGATCACTGCTTACTACATTCTGATATAAATCCACATAAATAAAGCACCGCATATGTCGGCATTATCAAATCACATTGTTCTGAAAAACAGATGAATTGTTTACTGTTAATTTAAGAATAAAAATGTTGAACCCCAATGTAACCTAAAGCCAGGGGTACAAAGGCGTCCATGTATCTGGATACTATAAACACTATGGTTGTATTACTCTTCCATGCATGAAAGAAGTGTTGTCCTACTGTAGTCATTTTACCTGTTTGGGAGATATATGATGCCATGCCAGCACACAGCATTCCTGTACTCCTGTGGTGTGGGCAGGAAGTGGTAAGGGATGTCACCTACACGCTAACAAGGTGCTTCTCCTTTCACTGTCCAGTCACAAGCTTAGGGAGGGACAAAATCTGTAGGTGTTGCTTAACTACAGGACTGAAAAATCAGTTCTCCTGCACTGCCAGACAGGGATAAGGCTGTGCAGCAGAGCTGTATGAATCTCAGAAATTGATGAAAATAAATACAAATTTAATGGCAAGTAAGATGACTATTATATTTCATTTAGCTTCTTGTCTGCAGTCTAGATTACAAACCCTCCCTGCAATCCCCTGCACAGCAGATAGAGTGGAAGGCTTCTGCTCTTTAATCAAATCAGGATGTTTGGCATTGCAAAACACTAGCAGGCCAATATGATTTCAGGCACAGAAAGCTGGAGGAGCTTATGCAGGTTTTGGTAGTACGATGAGGCTCTGTCAGTCTCTGAGCAGAAAGGTAACTACAAGGTTGCAGCAGTAATAGTAAGTAATTTACCAGGAGACCTATAAATCATAAACATAAATTACAAGCATATATACAAAATATAGAACACATTTATATCCGATAATGAAATCTCTGTCCAATGACAAATTTTAGATTGTGTATTGTACTGGCAGTTGTCATTTAAGAAGCAACAATATTACACCAGGACAGAGAGGAGGCCAAAGGGTGAGGGAACTTCACGACATCTGTGCAGAGAGGACAGAGGAAATGAAACGAGCTTAAACTCTCCATTTCCTGGAGGATTACCTTCTGTGTAGTGAAAGCAGATGGATGGGGCGCCTGTAATCCCGCAGCCTAATCTGCAGGGGAGACGGAGGAGATGTGCCAGTGACTTTACAGCCAAAGCTCAAAGTGCAACAGACACAATGGTGTGTTCCGCCAAGGGGAAAGAGGTGACATGTTCAGGGACACGGAGCCAGCCACACCAAGATTCCTGACTGGGGAGGGAAATCTCTCCATACCAATAAAAGAAAAAACATATGACTTAACAATTTACTGAACTATGGCATGCAACTTTTCAGGGTTGCCAATTATAGCCTCTAGCCCAAGTTATCTCTTGCCACAAATATTGCAAATCTACACTGGGATACTGTATTCCTTTCAAGGGATTCCTCATATGATAAGCTGCTTTGGCAGGCTCTTCTTCGCTATTTTCTTCTAACTTCTTTCATGCAAAAGTAAATTTTCCATAATTTATTCAATTTAGTATTGCTTAAAGAAATGATCGGGTACAACTAGTACCTGACAAAGATATATATATTAATTATTGAAGAGCAGCTTGATGTCATGGGTGCCCCTCCCTGGAGCGGCAGTCAATCAACCATAAAAACAGGAAGGCGGCTTGATGTCAGGATTGTCTGTGCATGTCAGTGCACACAGATTTGAGAGGCCCATCTGTACTCTCTGATGGGAGCGAGCATGTAGGGGTGGCTATGGTGGAGCTCCATAGGACCAATATTATGAAAGCCAGAATATTGGTATAGAGAACTTAGCAAGCTGAACTTTAGATAAAAAGGAGGCTTTAAAAGAGAAGCAAAGTGCTGGGGTAAGCAGGGCTTTACTAAAAATTCACATTTTTAGGTTTAAGTACAAAATGCAGCTAACATTTCTAAATATTTTTTTTCACTTTTTTACTCCGGGTCAATAAACTTTTTTTCCCTATTAAATATTTTTTATTTTCTATGTACCCAGCAGGTGGCATTCTCATTTGCATTCACATGTTTTACAGGCACTATTTGGTTCCTTTGTGGTAAAAAAGTCTGCTGTTTACAGGACTGAACAGCTCAGCTCACATAAGTGAGTAAGTCAGAGCAGAGGCCATACTGAATAATCTCCATAATGCTTTGTAACAAGGTTCTATTCATAACATGGTTGTTAAAAACATTAAATCCTAAGTTTAACCCCTTTTTAGTTTGTAGTTGGTCTTCACTGGTTCCTTTTTCCCCCTCTTTCTTCAGCATGAAAAGAAATAAAGAAAAGTCTTCATATCCTATTTTATATGCTTCTCTATGCAATGTAAGCAGATCATGAGGAGGGGGCTTAATACTCCTGAGCCACTTAGATTCCATGCAAGCAAGGGAAGGATTTATGCAAATATCAACATGAGTAGGTGTAAGCCTGGAGAAGGACAGGGTGTATTTCTATTTTGGCTTTGCGTAAGGCAGTCTACATGTGATGACTAGCCACTATGGTTAAAAAAACTTAAATCCAATAAATAATAGCACAAGTTAAAACAGTCTGGCCGGAGAGGAAAGGGCTAGGTGATACTGGATGTGCTCTAGCCTGGAAATGGGGTGGGCTGTGTACTTGTAGCTGCTAAACCACACTGTGGGATGCTCACTGCATGTAGTGATATCAGAGTAAGAAATTTCAGTACAGGAGAGAGGTATTCATTTTTAATACAACTTGTATAAAGCTGTACATACATTCACATTTTAAAAATGACATAGATTCTCTGTAAATCATAACACATACATCAGTATAAAGAGGAATAACGGCATTTATCAATACCAGTCCCTCTCCTGAAGACAGGGTGGATCCCTAATGTGGAGATGCGGCACTCCAGCTGCCTCCCACCCCTCAGGCCAGGTAAACTGAACATGTTACCACCAGAAAGACAGAGATGCAGCTTATGTACAAGAGGAATGTTTGAAAATCTTTTCTTTGCCTCATTAACAATTTATTCCTATTAACACAAAGTGGACGGCTTGCTGGTGTCTCACCTTGTTCCATCCAGTGGTCTGCAAAGCTACAGCTTCTGCTTCCTTCTTGAACAAGTCATACGTCAAGTCCCTGCAAAGATGAAAGAAAATGATCATTGATTTAAACTTGGCAGCTCTCTAGCTTCAGGTCATTATCCACTAACAAAATGTTGTTTTCTAAAAGCTTTAGTAGACTGGCAAATGCACAAATCTGGTAACAACTAAAGGAGTTGCAGCTATATTTTAGACTGTGTACCCCACCTATATTTCATCCCAGTCATTTGAAGCTAAAGACATTTTCCAAAGTCTCCAGGCCAGCCACCAGACTTGTGGGTTCTCTACCTTCTCCTCCTGGAAGTGGGGAATGGGAAGTCCTTGATCATGAAGACGGCAACTGACATGACAACATCAGTGCACTCTTTGCATCTTTATTTTGTATCCAGATTTGTCTCTATAAGTTTTAGACTATTTTGAACAGTAAGAAAAGCTTAACGTTTACTTCTATTAGTGACCCTCATAGGGAAGTTTTTTCTTCATTTCCTGGCTCTAAAAGTCCAAAAAAATGAGGGTGCGATCGTCACTGGGACAGAAGGGAAAAAATCCTGATTCCAGAACTAAAATCTAATGTATAGCAGCTTACAACTTTTATTTAATGCAATATATTATATTTACTTCTGAGGTTCAGATTAAAATTATTATAAAGCTGTTTTTTCTGGATCCCCTATAATAACAAAAAACAACCTGTTAAAACCCTTTTTACTGATTTTCACCTACAGATAAACTTTTTATTTAAATGATCAGAATAGCCAGTGCTACTGTTTGAGTACAAACTTTCATTTTTTATATAGTATATTATGTATATAATGTGAAGAGGCAGAATAATTTGATATTTACTACTTTCTGTATCCCTGTTAAGGAGTGTCCCGATTTCCTGTTCTGTGACAAGAGTCAGTGACATGGAAATGGATAAAAACCGACCAGGGTTCTACAGCAAAAAATATCTTCTACCAGCAAAAACCCATATAGGCATCAGTCAAATTGGAATGCCCAGAAATCTGGCAATGGAATCATTTTTTTTTATATTTTCAGAACAAGTAGTGTGGCTGCATTCACCCGCTCAAGAGGTTCCGACAGGCTTGGTCCAGTTGGTCCGGGATCTCCAGGCACATTCTTTCGGCCAGTTGTGCTAGACAATCTTCAATGGAGCTCTCAGGGCTAGCAGGACTAAACACCGGTGAGGTGTGCATATCAAAGCCAGTGTTGGGAAAGGCTGGAAATGCAAAATAAAACATTTAATTATACAAATCTATTAAAATAATGAAACATGGGCTGAAAAGTTTTAGATGTTTCAGGCTTCACAGCTGATATTTGATTTAGCTCTGATAAACATAAAACTAGAAAATACTAGGCATTGCAGCTTTGCCAGTATACCAGGTCTGCTTTGAATCAAACAGCTAAAAAAAAACAAACAATAAATCCCCCCAAGAAAACAAACCTGCAGATATCTCCTCTTCCAATCTTTTAAGTTCCTCCTCTATCTCCACCTTAATTTTTTCCAGGTCATCTCTGGCCAGGGATAGGAGGGTTGCCAGCTGCTGGATGCCTACAATGAGAAGAACACAATTAGTCAATAAAAGAAAGGTTGTTCTCAGTAAATTACCCAAAACATTGAAATTTCAAGAAATAGGAGAGCATTTAAACATGAAATAAAGTTGATACAATATAAAAGTAGTAGGCCTGTAACAGGTGAAAACAAGATTTAGGAATAAGCTGAAGAATAGCTACTTAACGGCGTCTATATATTGTGTTGTGGTGTAATGTGTGCAAGACAAATCTATGGATGTGCTTTAGAATTGTACCTACAAATTACCCAAAATCCTGCCTACAACTCATGTTTTCCGCTGACCTTTTCAGACATAGTATAGACAATGTCATTATGTGGGCATCTATAGAATAAGACAGGATTTATTTTTTGGCCTGGGAATTGGGGTAAGAGACAAAAATGTCTCACTCTATAAAGCAAATGCACAGGTCGACTTTACCAGATGTATTTGTACAAGTCATTCACACAGAATCAGCCATTTTGTGTTTTTTTACAGAGCCAAGATAAAAGAATGATATTTCTGCAATAGACTGGGCAGGTCTTGTGCTCAGTTCCAGCAATCTGTGAGAGCCTGATTTCACCCGACAACCTGTCAGAAGGAATCAGAAGCCAAGCGGAAAAAGCAAGAGAGAGCAGAAGCCGCTACTGCACCACACACATAGACACTCATTAGTTATTGGGTAGAACTAAAATATCCAAAGCATCAGCCAGAGATGCTGGGCGGAGCGCCAGCTGTGCATACTTACACAATCCAGCGTTCAACAGTAACGCCTTGTCAGCATGGGACCCATTGAGTAAATGGGCCGGGGTTTAATGGAGGATCTCCATTAAAAAATGATTTCTTATGTGAAGCAAATATTTGCCTTCTTTGATGTCCCACATGCTGGACAGTATGCATAGACAACATTGCTGCTGAATATTAACTCCATTTAGATTTTTTAGAGTAATGATTACAGAATGGAGAGAACAGTATAAAGTCTGAAAACTCAGGGCTCAAATACTCACTAAAGAAGCCTTGGCTAAAAAAGTAGAAAGAAAGAGGGTGCGGCACCAGAACAATAAATCTGTAAATGTTAAAGTTAAGGTATTTTCAGGGGCTATCAAACCTTTATCAGCACATCAGATAATATTCAGCCTATAGAAGCTGCTGATAAGATTAGGTAAGCAACTGTCCCTGGCAGATTCTGACAGGACTAAGGCTGGGTACACACGTGCTGTACATATTACAGCGCCGTTCTGCTCCATAGAGAGGGAAGGGGGGAGAACGAGTGAGTGGCACCCCGCTGCGCTCTCTCCCCTTCACTTTCATTACGATAGTACATCATCCGTGGATCCGCCAGGACAGACAACAAGCACTGCACACGGTCCAGATTCTCATCCAATATCAGCCCTGAGGCAGACAAGAATCATCTGACGTGTGTACGTAGCCTAAAGCTACGTACACACATCGGATGATGAAAATCTAGCATCTAGCGTACAGCAGTGTTGCAACTTCATTCATCATTCCACCCTAAATAATTAATAAATGACCATGTGCTTTCATATAGGAACATAGGTGGGCTTACTCTTCCCCGTGCTCTTTAGAACAGTGTACAGTGATAATTTGTTCATCTGTCACTTGAAATGATCACAAAAGATTGTTTCCAGCGTCAGTAATCTGACATCTGTACAGGGCCTAATCCCAATGGTTTGTGCAAAAAGAGAATAACCAGTTTTACAGTGGGGAAACTTCAGCATAATGTCTGTACTGTTAGGTAGATAAAATAAGCCTGAACCTGTGTTGTGAGTGTCAGGAGCACAGTGAACCCATGGCTTATTTGTGGACTTGAATAAACTTTACCATGTATTATGTTGTAAATTGATACACCTTGAATTAAAATCAGACCTTTGTGGATGAATGTCCAAATTTTGTGGTATAGAGCACTGCACCACAGGTGTGTGCTGGTTTAGTGCATTGAAGTGCCACTGAAAACAGCACTGATGTATGATGCTGCAACAAGTACTGTGACACCAGCTATTATTTATTTTGAGAATACAGACACTATGCTGTAGTAGTTCCCTATATGCCATGCAGCACAAGACAAGAAGAATGACAGGACCAGCAACTCTCCAGATGTGTACAGAGTCATCTACTTACCAGCTCCGGATGTGGGGGGCACTTCCCTTGTACCCTCCTGTGAGCAGAACCCCAAGTAGCTGAGCACAACATACTTTGTTTCATAATGGAACCCAACAGGCACTGAGGATGCTGACGCCATGGGCTTTGAGAAAGAGGTATATGGGAGAGTAGAGGTCCTGTGTGGAAACACAAAAGCATTATAGGTATTTAGGTGTTTTCAGGGGGCTGTCACATTTGCTTGAAAATACAAATTTGCAAATTGCAAGAGAAAGTTTCACATTTTACACCAGTCATGGTATATTCTTGTACAACTGCATGTTGCTCTGAAAAGGTGAAAAGCAAGTCTCAGCATGAAATGTAGATTTTGCCAGCAGTTATCCCAAAAACTAAACAAGACAAAATGCCAAATAAAATCAAAGGAGGAAAACTGGCGCCTCAAAATAAATGTTTTTTCTTTAAAATAGATAAAAACTCATTTGAATTGTTTAGTTAAATCAGAGTACTAAAAAATTGCTATTTTTTTCTTTTCTGAAATCCCCTATTACTGTTGTCCTCCTGCAAACCACTGACAAGAGTGGACCACATCTGCTCATTGGGTCTCAACACTCCTCTTGAAGTTTCCACTAGGGAAGAATAGGACATCGTGATCACATTAGAGAGACACTCTATAGAACATGATGGGTCTGAACAAATATTCTCACATGAAAACATCACCAAAGAATATTTTAGGAAATAATATTTATAAGCTTTATAAAGATAGAAAAACAACAAATTGCATTTGTTAAAGACCAGATGATATTGAAGTGACAGACTTTTTTCCTAGTTGCTGATGCTTGCTCACTATACAGTGTTCTTCCCAGCCCCTTTCAGCTGGGCGCATTACCCGGCACTTTTCAGTACCCACCCGACTGTTTTTGTGTGGTTACTAAAGAGTTTGATCACAATACGTGGGCTGCCACCCCACCTATAATTTGGTTTCACTCAAAAATTCTGGGTTGAACACTGCAGTACTAGACCTATTAAGCTCTGTATTAGGACTACAAAACACCTCCACTCACATTTATGCATATAAGAACACGGGAGATGTTAACAGGGATTTCAGTGGAGCGAAACAGTTTACAGCTAATACCCCCAGAAATGTAAAAAAAAATCTGTTTTCCTTAAAGGACAGCAAACCTTAAGCAAGACTTCAGGTAACACAGCAGATTTTATTTTTCAGCAATATATTCAGTTTCCAAGAAAAGGAAATTTGCTGGCAGCATTCCTCCATATAATTACCAGATAGCAAGTCACATGTGTGCTGAAAAACATTTCTATTGTTTCTCAACATTCCCTCACTTTGTTCTGGGAAATTATCTCCAATTCTTCTTCTGCCTTCCCCCACATACCAGCCAACGGGATTAAGTGTGCGCGCATTATTTATTAAAACAGGAGGTAGAAGGTTAAAGCTGAACTCCAGATAACTTGCCTTATTTCATACTGAGAATGAAGGTCCCTTCACGCAGCATGTCTTCTTTCAGGTGGAATCCTCTAACAGCTGGAAATTAATGGTGGCATACAGAAAGCGGCTGAGGTCCTGTACCCGCTTCCCTCACCACCTGGGACCCAACGCAGAATAAAATGATACGTTTTGCCTGGAATTCAGCTTTAGGACACTGGGACTCACACTGGATGTCTGGACTACCCTAAATTAGTTCCATGACTTCTCCCAAATACCATCCCAGAAAACAGGAAACCAGCCGATCTGCAGAAATGGTGGGCAGCCAATGATAGTATATGTGTATGTAGACAGGAAGTAGCTGGAGGGAATAGGTCACAAGAGGATGGGACAATAATTTTCCAAAATATATTGTAATGGTTTATGATGCACTAAGAAAAAAAAACCTCATCTTGTTAGGGTTTACATCTACAATCCCGGAGCAATAACCGTCCTGTACAGAATTTCCAGGGTGACACGTTGCATCACCCAGACGAGGAGCTGAGACGTGACACTGTCACACCCCTCTCGGTGGCAGAAGGGAAATTGTTCTGAGAAGTTCACCTCCTGTCCTCCCCTCCATAATCAAACCCCATAGAGGACACGACCTTCAGCAACTAGCGGAGCTGGTCTCAGGTTTAATTATGGCCTGAAACATTTATAGCTCAAAGCATGGAGCTGCTGCAGACATCGCTGCTGTGCTGCTATGTTGATAAATGTTAATAAAAACCTGAAAACAGAAAATAAGTCTCAGTTGCCATTTTCCACTGCAGGCTAATCATTAGAATTATAAAGAACAAAAATGTGGTTACTGAGAGCAACAGAGAAACTTTTCCTTCTGGATGTTCCAGAGAAAATGCAAACTTCCATTGCCGAGTTCACTATAAAGACTGCTAATTAACTGGAGGTAAATCTGATCTTTTGGTTTTATTAGTTTCAGTCACAAACCTGAAACAAGAATGGGATAACTATATGACAATAATATGAGCTGATCTAAACACCAAAAATAAAGCTTTTGAAAATTTGGGACTGTTTCACACTTTTTCATGTGTTTTAAAAGTGGAAGTGAAAACCTTCCCCATTAAACAGATGAGGTTCTCCTATTGTGACCTGCTTGTAAAAATTTCCCTCTAGGATACCATCCCTAAAATGTTCCAATTACATCAAAAGACCAACTTTTTCCTGATGTACTGTTTAAATCCTGAACAAGTACTACCATGTTTCCCGAAAATAAGACAGGGTTTTTAATAATGTTACCGCCACCGCGTACCACCTGACCGCACTCTCCGAAGAAGCTTGCACAAAGAATCTGCCGACAGGGCTTTTTTTCGGGGTAGGGCTTACATTTCCCCCTTGCATGATTAGCATGCTAAGGTTTATTTTTTCGGGGTAGGTCTAAGTTTCAGGGAAACACGGTATGTATCCATATATGGTGGATCACCAGAAAAACACCAATGCTTTACAAACCTTCTAGCAGTCAGAACAGATCCTGTATATGTCCTGCATGTCCTGTCCTCATATTTACAGTTAACAAAATTATTTTTGTAAAGTAGCCAATAGTACAACAAAGAATAAAGCAGCCACAAAAAGCCTGAGCACTTGCAAATTGTCTGTACTAGGCAGAGATCGATAGATTTATTTATTTTTAATTATACTCCCTAAGTGTTGAATTAACTTCCTTCCTGTAACTGCCCATGAAGAGTTCAAGTGCAGAGCACAGGATGCAAATATGGAGAATATGCTGTGTAATACTGTATGACTTTCTCAGCTCAATATAATTTTACAGACTCTGCTTGTGCACTTAACAACATTGAGCCCATTGAGCATTCTAGCTTGTCAGTAGTTTGTGTCTCTTCCCCTCCTAACAATGGTGAGATTCCTTTGTGGAAGTTTGTGTACCTACTTACCATAAAGGAACATTCTGCATTCACCGTGAAAAGAGAACTTAATCCACACTATCGTCAGCTAAGGGCATATGACTAACGCCTTGGCAGTAATCATTTTGCTATCTTTTAGCATAAGGTAAGTGGACATGACAGGTGGTGTTACATAATAGTAAAGCCTTACCATAACAGTGTTAAACCCAGAATTTATTTTAAGTCAGGTGGGAGAAAATTTTAGGTGGGTGGCATCCCTGTATTGAGATCCAACTCTTCAATAACCACCCAAAAACAGCCAGGTGATTATTGAAAAGTGCCAGGTGGTCCAATTTACTACAATTTCTGTCCAATGCACATGCTTAGCGACAGTTACAAGGCAAAGCAGCTCATGCTGCTCACATGAACCTCTGACCACAAAGAATCAACTCTGGTTTAACTTAAAGCGTACCTAAACTCAGAATTTTTACTTTACATAAAAGGAAAGATTACATAAGGTACAAATTTTGTTTGTGCAACCTCTTTAAAAAAAAAAAAAAAAAAAAAAAAGTGGTGCAGCACCACCCCCTTAATTCAACTGAGAATGAATAGGAGCGCAGAGCCTCCCGGGATACCTACGTCACGCATCCCAGGAGGCTCTTGGCTGCGCCTTTCTCCAAAAGGGAAAGAAATTGACACGTATGCGCAGTGATATTGACAAGTGTTTTTCCCATCTACGTCACCCGATCCGACGCCTGCGCCGGGTGATGAAGGAAAAAGAACGCGCAAGAACAGAGAAAAGATGCCTAGCGCGCCGGCACGAAAACAAATACCGGGATGAAGTGGGACCTGATGGAAGAAACCTTCGAACAGATCGACTGCTCTGCGGGATTGAAGGTAAGTTTTTTTGTTTTGGGTGGTTTTTGGATTTACTTTCTCTTTAACCTTGGTGTCCTAGTAGTGGAATTGTTTTTTAAAGGTAACATAGCACAGGAAAAACAGGCAGAGCAGAAAATTTTTTCATTCAAACTGGATGGTGAATTTCGCTTCTGTCTGCAGAAAAAAGCGGTGGTGGATTTGTTTAAAATAACAGGGCCCCACTTAACTGGCCTCACTCACTATAGTATATCTGAAATACGGCAGACATTCCAATAGTGGCAATGGAACTAAATTTTGTTACAGAGCGGCAAGGCGGAACAATTGATAACACTGGAAAAATTTTTATTGCTGATAAAGTTCTTTTTTTCCTTAAAGATTCTGAATTAACTGCCTTAAGTTGTAGGACAAATGTAAAGCTGTAACAATTAGGTTATATAGCGGTACTTTTCATGGAAATTCAGATAAACCACAGTGTAATCCAGCGACTGCTTCTCCATAGACTGAAGCTATGTACATGTTAAAGAATAGTCATTCAAAACAACCGAGCCTCAATGAATGAGCAAAGAACGACATCTCAGCTCACAGTGCTACACAAACGATAAAGACGCGATGGCCTGCAGACTTCTTACTGCAGATGTAATTGTTTAAAGATCACACGCCTGGTTGTGTGCACATTTCACATCTGTATAGAAGATGGAGAGTGACAGATAATCAGCAGATTGAATCTGTCAGGGTGGATGGCTCATTGCACCTGGGAATTAAAAGGAAGTCAACTTTTGACACCATTTATTTAAACAAATAATTACACTGGGGAATGCTTTTTTTGTTGAGTTAGATCTTACACTTGTTTTTTTACAAATTTTTGGGTGGTGAATCCAGAAACGACCCTACTTTTTTGCTATCACATCCAGTTTTACGATACAGAGTACCCTCCATTTTTGTCAAAAAATATACAAAGCTTACATTGAAAAAATAACAAAATAATTAACTTGAATGTACTGTTTATTTAATTTTCTTTTCTACATACAAAGGATTTATTGTTACTCTATGACATTTTACAGAAAAACATTTGAATATTAATTGAGTAAGAAGTTAAGGTAACAATTTACGCTTATAGCTTTTCCTGGAGTGTTCAGTGTTAGGACAATCCCGCCGGATGCTCCAACAATAGTCAGCCATCATATGTACATCCCATCTACCCTGATACCGTCCTTCCATGATCTTCAAATCTTGGTGGAATTGTTCACCTTGCTCATCACTGACTGCACCAAGGTTTTCCATTAAGTTATAAAGATTGCGATGCAGAAAATGCACCTTGATGCTCATATTGCAACCAAGCATTTTGTAGCTCTCCAAGAGTTTCTGAACAATTTCTGTGTAATTATTTGCTCGTGTGTTTCCAAGAAAGTCCTTGACAATGGCTTTGAATGATAACCAAGCATTCTTTTCAACTTTAGACATTGTCCTGATGACATGTTCATCTTTGATGAGCTGCCAAATCTGTGGACCATCAAACACCCCGGCCTTTTTTTTTTTTTTCAAATGACGGGCTGGGAAATGCCAAAATGAGGAACTTGAAACATTCTCCTTCAGTTGGCAAAGCTTTAGGGAACTGCTTCATCAGACACAGTTTCATATGCAGAGGCGGGAATATAATATTCTTTCTATCAACAAGTGGCTCATGTAGAATGTTTGGATCACCTGGTTTTAGGGCAGATCTTGGAGGCCAATTCCTTTCCACCCAATGCCTCTCACAAGCTCAGCTGTCCCACATGCACAGATAACAGGGATACTTGGTGTATCCGAGTTGCTGACCAAGAAGGAAGCATACCATTTTAACGTCACACAGATGACCCAATTGTGTTGGTGATATTGCAACAACTCAATGACTCTATGTCTGCATATTCTTCACAAAGAAAACTGAATAGCCGATTGGGACTGACCCAAATATATTGTTATTGTGAAGGAGGCCACACTTTAAGCTCCGTTTTGAGCCATCGATAAATAGTCGCCATTCAGTTGAGGTATAGATTGGAATTCCCAATTCCTCCAATAAACCAGGTATGTTTATGGCATTATACAAAGCCACTGTCAGTTCTAAAGTTTTGCAGAAATGCAAATTCTCTGGTTAACTGCATTCATTTTTCAAGTAAGTTTTTCTCACGCAGTCCTGATGCTAGGAGTTCTGAAGCCTTCTTCGATAGTCCCAAATCACTGCCAAATCACTCAACTCATGCTGAATAAATCCCCTAGAAACAGAGTCCTCTTCAATTTCAAACTCTTCATCATTGTTGTCACCTAGTTCATCACCATAATCATGTTCTTCAAGAGAGGGTAGTGTAACGAAAACCAGCACTGGGATTTCATCTGAATGAGATACTGGCGTATAGCCGACGGTAGACTCAGATACTCTCTGTTACATTTATTTTTCTTGTTATATCCTGAAGTTTTCACCATACAAAAGTAACAGTCACTGAAATGATCTCCTGGCTCTCCCCAAACCATAGGTATACCAAATGGCATCTTATCATGTGTTCCCTATGTCCACATCTGTAAACCCTGGACATGTTTGCACACCTTATGAGGGGCCCAAGACTTTTCTTGATCACCAAGTTAAATTTTGAAATATGACAAATAGGCTTGCCCTACAAATGTGCTGATGTTTGCCCTTTGACTGGGAATGGTGAAACTGCCACAGATATAACAAAATGAATCAGGGTTGTTTAGGCACTTACGACGAGAAACAGCGGAGCCAGACATGATCTGAAAGAAAGGAAATACGTGTGTAAGTAGAAAAATACATTTTGCTTATTCACTACGTAGAGCAGCGCACAACCTCTGACCACACTGTCTTGCGTGTAAATGATTAGCCTATACAAATCCACACTACAGTAATTACATTAATATAAGCGGTAGAGAAAAAACCTGATGTGATAGAAGAAAACTAACTGCACTTTCAGAATCAGCATATCTATTTTAGTGTAAATAGGCTTTAAAATCGAAGTCAACAAAAAATGTGTTCGAAGTTGTTCCCCAGTATTATCGGTCAGTAATCACTTTTAAATAACAATTATCTGGCTTTTGCCTCTAACATGTTCTGCATCACCAGCTTTTAATTTTACTGAGCAGTGGGGACCATTGCTGCATATTTTTTTTTGGATACAGGCAACTCCTTTAAGGTCTGTTTATGTTGCTGGTCAAATGCTTCCTTACAAAATGTGTATCACAGGGAGCATTCTGGCCTTTGTAGCACTAGATCTTGGCCAGGGCACAATCTGCATGGAGTTTGCATGGATTTCCTCCGGGTACTCCGGTTTCCTCCCACATTAAAAAAACATGCAGTCAGGTTAATTGGCTTCCCCGTAAATTGACCTTAGACTGTGGTAATGACATATCACTATAGGGGTATTAGATTGTGAGCCCCTTTGAGGGGCAGCTACTTACATGAACATGAACTTTGTACAGCACTGAGTAATATGTCGGCCCTTTATAAATACTAGTCAATAATACAAATTCTACATTATGATGTAAATGCAGCATTCATTAAAGAAGGAATCAATTTGTGCAATCCCTAAAGTAAGGGATAGAGCAGAGTTTCTCACCCAGGCTTCCTCCAGAGATTGCTAGAGGTTCCTTGTGCAATAAGCAGTTAGTTCCTCTCAGTTTAATAGACAGCAATGATCTTTTTGGGTTTTTTCCCCCATGATATAAAGGTCATGAAAAGCCTATTTAGAAGTCTGTGGTATGGACAATTAAAAGCATTTTGTGTCACTTTGTATGCTATAAATGACATTTTACAGGATGACACTAAACTTTTTAATTTTTTTCTTTGACTGTTCCACCTGTTGATAACAGCAATGCTCTTGTATCAGACGGCTGTAGAATTGGTATGGAACAGTCAGACAGCAGATGTATTTTTTTCCAGGCCGGCTACCTGCACTCAATCTTTCCAGCCACAAGCTATTGTAATGCTAAAAATACAACAGCCACTATCTTCTCACCACATCAGTGTGAAATATCCAAATTTAAACTGGGAGTGTTTATCACAGAGTTTAATATAAAAACTACTTACAAGAGCTGACGTCATACAAAATAGATTTACTGTACAATGTGACCCCATTTACCAGGACTACAACTCTCATCTATTCATAAGGGAAATCTGTATTGAGAGGATTCCAACCCTGACCTCAGCCCCTTAATGTGGCCTTGATCCTAGGTTGTAAGCTCTTCTGGGCAGGGTCCTCTCCTCCTCCTGTGTCACTGTCTGTGTCTTTCTCATTTGCAACCCGTTTATTGTACAGCGCTACGTAATATGTTGGCTCTATATAAATCCTGTTTAATGATTATATATATTTGGCTTTGATTTTTTTCCTGCGCACTTTTTTAGCCACTTCCTCCAGCTGCACATCATTGTAATGGTGATCATGCCTTCACAATGTGTGTCAGTACAGCCACTTGGAGTCTCCACCATAGCTGCAGGAAAATTGAGAGTTGTCACCAAGTAATAGAAAAGTGCCTAAATAAAATAAGTTTATGGCAGGATCACCAGGGACTGTTTTAATGAAAGTTGCAGATTTATAACAGATTTC
>NC_092859.1:24007063-24011559 GCF_032062135.1 Pyxicephalus adspersus
TATATATATATATATATATATATATATATATATATATAGAATTTAAGCTCTCTACACACCTGAAAGAGCGCCATCCTGTGGAGGGACACATGAACTGCAGTGACTCTGGGCGTGGCTCCAATGCACAAAATAATGGGCGTGGCTTACAGGTGCATGATATAATAATGCCCGCGCCTAGCATTAGTGTACAATGCAAACAGTCTGAAGTCATTTTTCCACACTTTTAACCTGCTGACAGCGCTGGTTTGTCTCTGTGTGCAGGTACCCCCTCCACCCATAATGATAATAATGATGGCGGCAGACAGGATTTTAAGGCACACAGCCATTGTGTATATCAAACTCTGATCTGAACACAGGTGATGGAGGCGTGGGACAGTTAGGATAATGACCCGCCATGTGGGATGATGTGTACATAGGATGATGGTGGGTATATTAATATACTGTCCCCCATTTTCTCTTCTTCGTTTGGTTGCAGCTTCAATGCGTGGATCAATCTGTAAATGCGATCGCATGCGGCACATGGAGTGGAGGCCTCCATCACCATGGTAGTACTTCTAGTAAACTGAACATAGCTCAACTGCACATGGGGTGACCCCACAGAATCCCAGGATTTATTTAAATCTGCAATACCTGGGACTGTGCAGATGTCCATCCATACACACACACAGAGGAGCCCACTGACACTAAATCAGCGCAGCAATTGGATGAAGCATGACGAAGCATTAGACACAACGATCTCCCTTTAATTAACCTTCGCTCTCTCTGATATAACGCCCAGCGTCAGATGCTGCAAATAGTGTGCAGGGCAGATAACATGCACGGTAACAGGTCTGCTCTATACCACAGGCAGCTGCTCACTGTACAGAAGAGATATTTATTATCAGCTGACACAGTAATGTATATGGCAGGCGAGGGAGGGGGCACATGGTATGCACAGCCCGCAGCTATGGGCAGATTAAAAGGCACAGCACAGACTTATACTCCGGGGTCCGATGGATCCGCTAGAAGTCTCTTCTATCTCTCATGCCGAGTTCTCTGCTCATGAAAAGTTCCCACCAACCCTGCACTGAATGCCTGGATGTGCACAGTCGCTGTGCTCATTATAGAGACCTCCCTGCTAGATGTTTATTCTATATTATGAAAAATACAGAAGCGGGAATATGCAAAAGGAAAATCGCGACCCTCATAGATAAATACCACGGGGCACATCATGGAGGGGATTGTAATGGAGTGACAGTGCAGAGCCCCGGGCTGTGCCCTCCATCAGGGTTTAGATTGATGCCCATAATGGTGGCAAGGAGATTGTTACTACAAGTATAAAATAATGACATTCCCTCCATTGGTCAATACCCAGGTAACATCAGGCAGGTCAGATCCATTTATCCCCTACAGGGGTAGTTAGTAGCTTGTCTATCCTCTACAATGCAGATGTTGGGGGTAATAACAGTCAGCAGTCTATATCAGGGGTAATAGGTATAGAAGGTATGGAAAGAGAGTAACAAGCAGCACAAAGACTTCATGATGAAATCTTCCCATCTGGAGGGAATATGGGGCAGGTAGGTCTGGTGCTATTAGAGAGGGGTATTAGGGGTATAGATCTTACATTCACCAAGAGGCAAAACTCACAATGGGGTAAATGGACCTGGAGAGCCACATATCGGCCAGGACTTCTTCACATACGGATTAGCATGGGACAGCGCTGTGTTAGAGACCAACCTAGGGGTAATTAGTATGATGGGGTAATGTGGGGGGGAGGCACTAATACAAGAAGCGGGGGTAACTGTATGAGAGAGACACCTTACTGCCCCCACCTGAAGCTCAATGTCATGGTGGTAGACGGGGGCAGATACGATGGGGTAAAAAGGCTTTAAAAATAGGAGGAATTCTACCCCTGTCCCACCTGGGGGAAAGGATGATGGGGGTAAGAGGGGGCAGGTAGTTTCTTTTTTAATATTGTCAGTCCAAAGGAGGGTTATGTACAGCAATCAGGTAGATTGAACTATTGAAGGGGTAAAAAAGAGGCAGATAGTCTCCATGTTTAGGGTAAGTACTCCTATGGGGGCAGGTAAGTCCTATGTACGAGGCCCGGTGTAGTTGTTGGGAGTTATCACCCTGTATAGGGGTGGTAAGTGCTCTGTAGAGGAGGTAGGTTGTTTCCTATATATAGGGGGCACCCAGTGATGGGAGGTTTATATCACCCACTTGTAGGGGATAGCACCCTCTATAGGAGAGGTAAATACCCCATAATGTCAGGTAGGTGTGTGCAGAGAGAAGGGGGGGGGGGTAGTCTGCAAAAGAGAGTTAAGAATTGTCTACTGGAAGCAATTGGTAAGAAATATCATAGCGGGGCAATAATTTGTGGGGCCAGCCAGGGGCAATTATTCTGTCAGTGGGGCAGATGTTACTCTAGGACGGGAGAAGAAGCGCTGTCAGGTTACAGACGGTTACCTTAGAAGAATACACCCCGTGTCCTCCCTCAGCCAGCACCCCTGGCTCCCGCCCCGCTCACCTGTGGCCGCAGCTCGGGCTGAGCGGTCCCTCCTGTCCCGGCTCCGCTCTACACAGGAGCCGCAGCCATGATGGGGGGCGGAGCTGTCCGCGGCGACGTGCGAGGGCGACCGTCAGAGCGCAGGGCAAAAGCAACCACGCCCCCTGGTTGCCCCGAGCGCAGAAATTTCAACCAATCCGATGCGCTGCCACACAGCATGGGCGGATTCTGGGTGTAGAGGGGTCAATTAAATTAGGGCGGGGCTTAAGGTTAGAGCGAGGTTTGGAACGCAAACCAACAGGATCTGGGTTGGCGGGGATTGAAGAAGGCGGGGTTACAACGCTTGAGGGGCGTGTCATGTTAAAGGGACGAAACGTCCTCTGACTCTGAGTCACCTCTGACTGAAGTGTAGAGAACATGTGTTCCCTTATATAAAGGGTTTATATTTCACTATACAGAATTTTACCCAGTATATGGACAATATATATATCATTATACAGAATATTACCCAGTATATAGACATAATATATCATTATTCAGAATATTACCTAGTATATATACAATATATATCATTATACAGAATATTACCCAGTATATATACAAGATATATCACTATACAGAATATTACCCAGTATATAGACAATATATATCAATATACAGAATATTACCCAGTATATAGACAATATATATCACTATACAGAATATTACCCAATATATAATATATCATTATTCAGAATATTACCCAGTATACAGACATAATATATCATTATTCAGAATATTACCCAGTTTATACCGGTAGACATAATATATCATTATTCAGAGTAGTAACCAGTATATAAACAATATATATCATTATACAGAATATTACCCAGTATATAGACAATATATATCAATATTACCCAGTATATAGATATTATATATCATTATACAGAATATTACCCAGTATATAGATATTATATATCATTATACAGAATATTACCCAGTATAGAGAACATGTGTTCCCTTATAGGAAAAGTTTATATATCATTATATAGAATGTTAACCAGTATATATAGAATATATATCATAATATAGAATACTTCCCTGTGCATTTACCATATATAATAAATTATAGAATATTTCCCTGTGTATAGACCATATCTATCACTATACAGAATGTTACCCAGTATATATACAATATATATCAATATACAGAATATTTCCTGTGCATTTACCATATATAATAAATTATAGAATATTTCCCTGTGTATAGACCATATATTACCTGTGTATATATACAATATATATCATTTTATAGAATATTTCCCAGTATATATACAATATATATCATTATACAGAATGTTACCCAGTATATAGACAATATATATTATATTATAGAGTATAGACCATATATATCACTATGCAGAATATTTACTGTGTATATACAAAATATATAATTTTACAGGTTGACATTCAAAAATCTGATAATCTGAATCCCTCAGATTTCAGGTATGGATTTCGAAGCGCATTTTCAAATTTACCGCAATGGTACACCACTGTTTTCTCGAGGCGTTGTTTATATTTTGATGGCGCTGTACTCCAGAATTAGCTTGTATGTGCTAACAGGCATTCCTGCTCATTCCTTCTCATTCTATCATTTACTAGCTGATAACCCGGCGTTCCCCGGGTATTTATTTATTGCAATCTTATATTATACATGGAAAAGGAATCAAATAAAACTATAGTGATTTTCTTGTCTACGGTGTTGTTTCATTTATTTGCCTTTGATTACACTCGGCCAATTGCCTTACGATTTCTTGAAGGCATTATTACAGGCCAGAAATGTGTAAAAGAGTCCAAAAAAAGTATGTGACAATAAAAGCAAAAGGCACACTGTCACTGAGCAATACATACACACATACATGCAAATATACCTCTGACATATACCACAGCGCTGTACAAATATCAGCGGTGTACTCACATGAGTCTGAGTCATATGTCTAGCAAGTTTGGTTTAAATGTCTCGATG
>NC_092859.1:24014800-24015314 GCF_032062135.1 Pyxicephalus adspersus
GGGGTCTTCTCTGCATGTAGGGCCCTGAGATGAATAAATATCCCTCATTCCCAGGGGTTGGGGCTTAGATTTGGGTCATTTCTAGGTTGGGGCCCACAATAGTATCATCTGAATATTTTTTTCTTTTTGATGGGGGGTTGAATGTAAAAGCATGGGGGGCTTCTGTGTACCTGGATGTGGTGGGCTGATGAATGGTGGTGTGTGTTGTCATATTTTCTATCATCTCTGTAACCCTCTAATACCCCCCCTCCCCCTGTGGAATCCCAGATTTTGCACATTGCCCCCTGTATTACCCCCCCTCAGTGTAGATCTCTGAGTCAGTGTGTTTGTCATCTGACCGGTGGTGGGGAATTGGTGACGGTCACATGATGGAGAATTCAGGAACTAAGATTCCCCATTCATTATAACATGTCATTATTCCTGCTGAGGCTTCTCTGTCCTCCATCATTAGTCTGCCACTGGCTGCTGAGGAACTACAACTCCCAGCATGCTGCCATGCCACAGATAGTATATA
>NC_092859.1:24015494-24029926 GCF_032062135.1 Pyxicephalus adspersus
GTATGTGCACAGCATTGTTCTCCCATCCTCCATGGGTGGACTGATGTGCCATGGCAGACTTTCACCTGAGACCAGCATTGCCGTTCTAGGTGTGAGGACCAAAGCAGAACTCTGCAATGGCTACCACCTTAAGCTTTGTCATTGGACGCTTCTAATTAGAATTAGTAAGACATCCATGTGTATGGAGAGAGTAAGTCGGGGGGGTTGTTAAGTCAGCACTGCACTGAACGCTGATACTTATTTCCAGGTAAGCAGCTCTCTTCTTGTTGACTGTAAACGGTGGAGTCGGCTTACTCTGCTCCTGGCTGCATACACAGAGAGTCTCGGGTCAGTCCAGACCGGGCTATAACTGGAATCCAATGTAGGATCAGACTGACCCGGTGTTTAGGGAATAACAGAGGCTGTACATTATGTAAACATTAGCAATGTCAGTCCAGCTGTGATGGGGATCCTGGGCATAGACAGGTCCTCTTTATAGGCAATCAGTACATTCATTATAAGAGGGGACTTTTTTTTACATGGGTGGTGATCCCCATCCTTCAGCCTTATGATGGACAAAACTGGGAGCTTGGCAGAAAAGACATTATTATTACACAGTATTTATATAGCGCCATCATATTACGCAGCGCTGTACAAAGTCATGTCACTAGCTGTCCCCCAAAGGGGCTTACAATCTAACTTCCCTACCATGGACATGATAAGAAAACAATGATATCACAAAATTAGAAGGGTTCAAATGTTTATCAGTTTTATCCAAATCTACATTTACACTTTTAATTATATCACAGCAGTGTTCTCCCCAGACCCTGTTAGCAGGGCGCACCACCCGGCTGTTTTTGGGTGGTTACTGAGGAGTTGGGTCACAATACAGGTGCTGCCACCCACCTACAAATTCTTCTGACCCAGCTTAAAAAAAAAAATATTCTGCACTGCACAGAATGCTTTTCGCTAGCTGAGCTGTCCATCCTGCAGGCTGCGGTCTCGCCAGTAAACGTTGTCAGAATGCAGTTGACTTGGGTTGCTTTCCCATACATACCCAGCATTACATTTACAAGCCTATAGGTTCCAGGACCAATATGTCATACTAGCTCTCCTCAAAAGATCCCCCAACAGGCCATTACCTTCCCCTGGGGTATCTGGTGCTCCCTGAATAATCACAATTCTGCAGGACTGACCGGGATCCTGCTGGACGAGGAAATCATTCTCTGGGTGATCATCACGCTGGCCTAAGATCAGAGATTAGATGTTTGCACTATAAGGTGACCTTTTCAGTCACTGTGACCTCTTCTTCTGTTTCCTAAATATCTGTGGAATTCAGTGGTGGTGTTATGAGTGGCTACAAAGAGGCGCTGTCATGGCACAATTTGCCTCCTTTGTTCTACAGTAAATGGTGTAACCTCTAGAAAGGCTTCTGGTAAACACATTTATCGTGGGCTTATGCTTCATAACTGATCGCTTTGAGTTTCCATGAAGGTTCATGAAAATGTTGCTGATTTCTTTGTATACACAGACACGCTATGTGCCGCTCACATAAAGAAGTGTTTACTGAATTCATCCCAGTAAGGAATTTCTTGCTCACAGTCAGGATTTGGAAGTTACCCCTTCCTGTTTTTTCCCTGAGTAATTTTGTAATGTGGGTAGGGAGACCAGTGTAGAGTTTAACAATTATATTGGCATTTTGAACATCTAATCTCTGAATCTTTGGCCAGCATAACCATTGCCAAGAGAATGCGTGGGTAGAGGAGGGAATAGTGAAGGTTCATGTAGGTGATGTGCAGTCCAGACATTGGTTCCCCAATATCACAATGATCCTACAGGTTGATTTTCTAATGATTTAGGACGACTATGGGCTTGTTCACCCCCGGACCTGTATGGGTCTTGCCAAGTTCACATTAATATCACTAGAACAGAGAAAGTAAAGATGGTTTAGTGTTACATTCCTCACCAGAATGTGACAAATCACATCTTCCTCCATCCTGCTGGGACCACCCAAATAAACATGCCTTTCTATAAAGATTTAAATAGCTCTTTACAGAGAAATGGAGGTAAATTGATGCTTGTGGGTGAATTGTTTTATCTTCGTTTCATAGCATGCTGACATTTTTAAATGTTGTTTTCCAGATCAAACACATGATGGCTTTCATTGAGCAAGAAGCCAATGAAAAGGCGGAAGAGATTGATGCCAAGGTGAGCGTCTGAGGACGAGCGGGACTGCTACAAACACAGACTCATTGTTCGCTCATGTATTTACTGGGGTGACTTATAATGACCTGTAGTATTGGAACAGTAATTTTTCAGAGTAGAGTTTTGTTGGGAAAAGGAAGGGGGGAGGAGTTGTATAGCCATCCAAAGTCCTGTAAAACCAAAGCAGATCTGTTACCAAATCTGCTCTGGTCTAACCGATCCAGTCAGTGACTCTAATGTCCCAAAAAGTTCACACACTTGCACAATATTTTCCTTGGTTATTAGGTGATTGGGATACTCCCCCAATCATTCATGATTCTTTACATGCCACATTATTGATGTACTTTTGATACTTAACCAAAACTTTGGCTCTATTCACATCTAATAAAAAAAAAAAAAATGAATCGTCTATGATCACTCAGCTGCTGATTTCCCATCAAATCCACTTGCGTACAAATCATTCTGAAAGTTGGCCCATGGATACTAGTACCTAGATAGCAATGCTGGAGAACTTTGGATAAAAGTGCAGAGTTATTAATAATAAACAGGATTTATGGAGCACCAACATATTATGCAGTGCTGTACATTAAATAGGGGAATAGGGGTTGCAAATGACAGACAGATACAAACAGTGACAGGAGGAGAGGACCCTGCCCCAGAAGAGCTTATGATCTAGGAGTTCTCCCAGATATGATGTGTTTTTTTTATTTTGCAAATAACTTATTGTTCTTGTCAGGCGGAAGAAGAGTTTAACATTGAGAAGGGTCGTCTGGTACAGACTCAGAGGCTAAAGATCATGGAGTATTATGAGAAAAAGGAAAAGCAAATTGAGCAGCAAAAGAAAATGTGAGTACAATATGGCTCCAGGAGCTCACTCACTGGCTGCAGGGAAGTAGTATCCGTTGTTTTTGTTTCCTTCCCTCTTACACATCTCTCTCACATTCTCTTTCAGTCAAATGTCCAATCTGATGAACCAAGCCCGACTTAAGGTGCTGAAGGCTCGGGATGACCTGATAAGTGTGAGTTTACCTTCTTCTCTCTAACGCAGTCTGATGTATTTGACGTTCCCATTTAGACCCCATGGTCCAGCTTGGTACATATGTGCTGGCAGGTGAGATTCCATATTGTGGGCATGGTTTTGCTGTCACTGTCAAGAAGAACCATATAAAACTCCACCATTTTATGTCACTTTGTTTTTTTGTCTTTTCATTTCACAATTGGTATCCGAGTTCTTGAAAGAGGAACTTGCTAAGGAGACAGCAATGTGTGGGATTTCTGAGCAGATATTTCCACATCTTTACAGAGCGGACAGGCATACAACCCCCTTCCTTCCCCCAAGTCCCAAATAGAACTGATCTGCTGTTCCTTTTTAAAGCTAAAACTTAAAGCTGACTTTTTTTTTTTTAATATTTGTGCAGGTTTCTCTGCCACATGTAAACTGATTTCACTGCACATTCTGAGCTGTTCAGTGTGCATTAGAAGCTGCAGAAAGTCAAGTCAGCGAGAGCCTGTATCATTTCCTGGCTGATAGTTATCCAGGACCATTTAGCTCTTTTCTCCCTGTCCCTGACTTACTCTTTTTATTTGACTGGATTTTACTTCTTTCAAGTATGGAAGCCTACAAGGAAAACTGCAATTGTCCTGTAATTAGGATCAAGAACTCTGTGTCTGTTCAAACACTAGATTTATCACTAACCTAAGGTGACTTTTATGTTCTGTGCCTGTAAACCTTATCTTGTTCTGTTTCCAGGATCTCCTGAGCGAAGCAAAGCAGCGGTTGGCCCATGTAGTAAAGGACAAGGCACGATACCAGGCCTTGCTAGATGGTCTCATTTTACAGGTGATGGTTATATTTAATGAAATATGTTATATACTTTAATATAAACTCTAAATTCCTAACTGATCTTCTACATGTCCTCAGGGCCTTTACCAGCTACTTGAATCCAAAGTTGTTATTCGTTGTCGCAAGGAGGACTTGCCCCTCATTAAGGTAAGTGATATCCAGCAGTAAGTAAATTGTGCATGTTGCATTTTTGTATTTACATGCATATACCGTATTTTTCGGACCATAAGACGCACTGGACCATAAGACGCACCAGTTTTTTAGAGAAGGGGAAATGAAGAAAAAAAAGATTCTGAAACAAATAGTGTCCTAAAATATTTTATGTGCATTAAAAACCAACATCACAGTCATAAACACATGTAATAAACCCTGTAAAGTAAACAGCAGCATTTAGAACCATTATTAACAAAGTCAGCAAACAGACTCACACAGAGACACAAGCACAGCTGCAGCTGCTCGTATCCATGGAGAGATGCATAGCATAATGTAGGATTTCTGCATCTCACTACAGATACCAAGCAAGCAGAGCTGCGGACACTGGGTGAGTATTTCCTTTCAGTTGTAATAAGATTGCAATATAACATTTGTTTACATTGTGTTTGTGTGCTGTGAGTGATCTTCAGCACGCTATTCAGGGAACACAGCATGACTGTCAGCCAATCATGCTGAGAGTGGGAGGACGCTGGGAGCAAGATACAGGAGACAGTCACTCTGGCTGTGCTGAACAGGAGACGGGACGGGACAGCAGCTGGGAAGGATACATTTTGATACATTTGGACCATAAGACGCAGGGACTTTTTCCCCCCACTTCTGGGGGAAAAAAAGTGCGTCTTATGGTCCGAAAAATAAGGTAATTGGGCTGTTGTCCTGTATTTCCTCTTAAATATTGTAAGAATTGCCATGGCTGGTATGCAGCATTGATAACTCCGAGCGGGGATGGGTTGGAACCTTTCATAATGGGTGCTAAGATGTGTGGGAATTTTGAGAGCCTCTCAAAATTGGCAGAACCAGGAGCTTGGTACAGGCATGGTAGGAACCCATTCTTCCCATTAGAGTACCATTAGAGCTTCCAAGGAATAGGAAGGACTATAAAATGCCAAAATATTAATTTTGGGCAGTGTGACAGTAAATTCCATAGTGCCATGGAAAGAAAAAGGGCATCTACTTCTAACATGATCTTTATTTTGGGTCATAACATTCTGCTGTTCATTCTCCTCTAGAATTCTGTGCAGAAAAACATTCCCATCTACAAGGCTGCCACCAAAAGAGATGTGGAGGTTGTGGTCGACCAGGACGGTTTCCTGCCCCCAGAGATGTGAGTTATCTGCTATCATTTTATAAGAAATGAGCTTTAACTATGAAAGCTTCTTATTTGATTGGGTTAATAATACAAGCAGATAAAACACTGTCACCTTCAGATGAGCACTGAAAGTGTGCTACCAAGAATTAATGGACAGGGTGATTATACCCAGTGGGAGAATAAGACTGATAGTTAAAGCTGCCAGGGTCTGTAACCCTCTTACTCCATGCATACACTTTTAACTCTAAGCCTCATGTTGACCTGCAGCTGTGGGATATTATTTTAACCTTTACTAGCCAACACAAATGGTCTGTAAAATGTTTACGGGTAATGCAAACCTGGTTGCTTGCCTGCGTCAAATTGTAATGAGATTTGCTTCTTCTCCTACATTAATTTTTTTTTTTTTTTTTTTTTCCTTTTTGCTCAGCTCTGGAGGTGTTGAGATCTACAACGGAGCTGGCAAGATAAAGGTGGTAAATACACTGGAAAGCCGGTTGGACCTTATTGCTCAGCAGGTAAGTGTCCCCTACATCTTTACATTGCTCGATCCGCAGAGTATTTCAGGAAATAGTTGAATGTGGGAAGAAATCTTGTCCTAATTCTCATAATAATGATTGCCTTCTCTTCTTCTAGATGATGCCAGAAGTTCGAGTTGCTTTGTTTGGGAAGAATACAAACCGCAAGTTCATGGATTGAGTGCTTCTAGCTACTGCCATATCCCCCTTAGTGTACAGAAAAGTGAAATTCCTAACCATTTTATGTTCCTTCTTGTGTAATTTTTCAGTTGCTGTCTTAGGTGCTTGGCCTGTTTTATCATTGTATATAGGTGCAGCCTATCTTACCATGTGTGGTATTCCTCCATTTTATGCACAGTTACTCTCTGGTCCCAGGGGAGGCATGGGAAGGTCTTAAAGTCAATGTAGGAGCCTGAATCTTCATTCCTTACAGGCAGCAGAGTTGTCCATGTCAGGCTCCTCTTAAAGCCCCTCCCTCTCTGCTTGTGCCTCCTGTCAGAGGTTGTAATGTGTACAGGCTTGCACTACTGGATGAGTCCTTGAGATTGGCAGGCATGGTGTGGTCCTGCACAAGCTGTTAGGCATGGTGTGCCTTGTATCATAGTTACAGCATCTGGCACTTCCTCCATTATTGTATTCAGCTGTTCCCTAACCAACCCCTGTGTTACAGGCCTGCCCATGTCTGAATTTTGTGATGGCAGCAATCATTTGTGAAGTTGTCTTTATTTATTATAATAACTGAACATGGACATGTTCACAAAGAATCTCCAGGCAAACAAATAAGAATAAAATATATTAAATATTGTCTGTGCTTAAATCAAATAGTGCTACTTTGAAAACTACTTCCATCTACTGCAGTACATGTTCAACTTGATCAGGAATGTGCTAAAGTTCTGCAAATTGACAAATTTATATTCTGAACAACCGCTCATGTTTGGACAGTGAAGAACTTAAACACCAAACTGATAGATATCTGCTCAGCCTGCCAATGTGTATGAAGTAGAGGAACCCTGTATAATCAATTGTGCTAAAAAAAATAATACATGTATGAGAGTTGTAGCCAATCTGAACTGGTTGGCAGCCTTAGTAATTCTTCTGCTTGATACATTCCTACCTGTATACTGTCATAGGGCCTGATTTATTAATGCGCTCCAAGGCTGGAGAGGATATACTTTCATCAGTAAACCTGGAAAAAGTAATTTGTTGGCAAATGTTTTCAATCCTGGACCAGATCCATTCTTGGTTTGCTGGATCACCCAGGTTCACTGATCAAACTGTATCCTCTCCAGCCTTGGAGAGCTGTAATAAATTGGGCCATTAGGGAGGATGATTTTTGCCTAAATCTCCATTTGTAAATGCTGGATGCCTAGATGTCATGATATTATGTTACCGTTAGTATTTTAAAAGGTATAAAGCCCAGAATGCAGATCACTAGTTTTAGCCTTCCTGAGCTTCACCTCAGTGACTTATTCTGTCAGTTTAACTTTTTCAGAAAGAAGGCATCATCAGTGGCCCCTTTTCTTTTAATCAATGTTCCCTTTACAGATACCCTTCACGTTGCCTTTTTGCAGGAATTGCCTGTTTCCCCCACATAGCCTACCAAATACTCCATTTGACCTTCAACTGACTCGCATGCTTTATGGACTTGTCAGACTCATTGAATGGTTAGCTGGTGAAAATATGTTCCATTCCTAATATTTTAACATGTATTATTTACTATAATGCATCCAACAAAGCAGTTGTATTCAGTGCATTTTGTAAACACTAATTTTACATATTTTATAAATTATTAACTGCAGTAATCAGAACTGAATCAACATAGTAACACATGTTATTAATTACAGGCTGTAAGTAGTCCCTACTATAATTTCTGACTAAGGGTAAATATAATTACACTAGCAACCCTATGACCACAGTAGATGTACAAACCTTGGAACTTAGCAAAGGGATGGTTGGAGTTCCTCATAATGGGCACCGCAAGTGTGCAGAGCTGGTGACACTGTGTTCATGAAGTATCAGTTTTACTGTGAAGCAAACTAGGCTGTGGGTTCAAGTAAGGAATTACTGGATCTTCTATATTTCTGGTAGTATAGCAGCATAAGCTGCTCCATGTTATCTGAACTTCAAAACACCATCAACAAATGTCGAAGATTCAGAAGAAAATTAAAAGTCTCTTTCAAAATAAAAACTACTGGATGGTTCCACTTCTTCTCTCTAACCATCCGAAAATTGTTCTTCCGATGTTCGTTCACTATGACGACAGTCCAGATTTCCCGCTGCTATTTACTTAGAATATCCCAAAATAAATTCACCTATTCCGAAAAAATACACAACTTGTGCTATTCCAAAGAGAGGGGCGATTACCAGCGCTCTGCATCCGGCTCCCTTCATGAATGCAGATGGACCTTCGTTTCTCCAGATCTTCCTACAATGAGAAGGAAGAGGATGGCAATTGGTGTGAGAAAATATAAATACAACAATTCTACTTTAGTAAGGTGTTGGATTACCATTAGCACTCTAGCACAGTGTGGGATTACTATCACTCCTATTCTCCTGTATGACATTGGAATTCTATAACATTTGTTCCCCTCCAATATGGTGTGGGATTAATATCACTCCCATTCTCCTTCATGACATTACCACTATTATTCATATTCCTTTGCTGTATAATGAGGGGTTTCTGTCACTCCTATTCTGTATGACATTGGAATACTTTAATTTATGTATTAATGTCCCCTTCTGTATGGGATTACTATCACTCCTATTCTCTTCCTATACGACATTGGATTACTATACCTCATATTTCCTCTCCATATGGTGTGGGATTACTGTCACTCCTATTCTGTTCCCGTATAACGTAGGAATACTATAACCCATATTACTTTCCTGTGGGTATGATGTGGGATTATTATCACTGTCATTCTCCTCCTATATGACATTGGAATACTTTAATTTATATACCATTCCTATACTGTGTGGGATTACTATAACGCCCATTCTTCTGTATGACACTGAAAGTATATACCTCATAATGCTTTCCTGTACAATGTGGGGTTATGATCACTCCTATCCTCCTCCTGTATGACATTGGAATACTGTATCTCATGTTTCACAGTGTAGGATTACTATTACTCTTATTCTCCTCCCACATGACATGGGAATTCTATAACTCATATTGCCTTCCTATATAGTGTTGTTGATCACTCCTTTTCTTCTTCTGTACAACATAGAAATATTATGACTTCTGCTTGTGCCTAAGAGTGTATGAGGAGCCACAGAGGACATTAGTGGGCTATTAGGCCCTTTACTATTTGGCAGGGCAAATGAGTGTCATGGTTATCTGTGCACATTTCTATTAATAACTTTCTCTAATGAACAAAATGTACTTTGGTCCTACTCCTTGTACCCTGCTTCACTATGACACAACTGTGCCTGCCTATTTATCGTTCCTCTGACAAAGGAAGGTTGTAGGTTCAGTGTGCATGGTAAAAACTTACCTAGCACAGTCAATAATTCCATTATATGTATCTTCACCGAGTCCCTTTTTCAGTGTCTGTATCCGCGTCTTCAGAACTGAAATAGAATTCATACTTATACAGTTATATTGTCTTATTTATTGAAATAAACGTAAAGCCCAAACCATTTTTTTGTTTTAGATCAAAGAATGGTTAAAGTATGTCTTTATAAAATCATGCACTGCATTGCAGCAGCAGAATTGTAGTAATTGGTAATGATTCACTAATATTAAAATATTTTGTTAGAGGTTGTATTTTGAATAAAAGCAGTTATAAAAATGTAGATGTGAAATAAATAGGTTTCAATAAAATCCACCATTAGATTGTAAGCTTTGTAGGGCAGAGTCCTCCATTCCTCCTGAGTCACTGTTTGTATTTGGTATGTATGCAGTTTTGTCATCTACAGTGCCAGTTTATTGTACAGCGTTGCGTTATAAATTGGCATCTAAATTGATAATAATAATTCTCATTATTTATACTGCATTCATTAGCACAAGATTTAACACTCAACTCACTAAGCTGTGCTATTATGTTGTTGTGTGTGATGGTATTGTTTATGTCACAAGTCTTTGCACTCACCATCGAGTGGTGTCACCGCCACGGCTGCCACAGATCCAGCCGCACAACCCGCAATGAAGGAATGGTAAAATGGGGCCTTTTCATGTGATGATTTTTGCCCCAGTTTGTTAAGGTTGGCAAAGAGTGGGAAATAAATGATAGAGAATGGGACGTCCCTGTATGGGAGAGAAAAGTGTTACTTTTTGCGCAGATATTTTGATTTTATATCTCACCATGAAGGACCTTTTCTCACCTGAGTAGTGTGGCCCCCAGACCTTTGTAAACTCCTGAGATACCCTGGGTACGTAGAAGGTCTCTTGATATCCGTAAGGCAGAAGGTTTTTGGGTGGGCTGAGAGATAGTTTTTTGTCCATCACCAACTACAACTTTTTGTGTTGCTGCAAGAGAAAAAAAAAACTGAATTAATAATTCTCACCTAACAAACGGATATTCATATTGTTTCCTGAACACGAATTTAGTTTATCAATATCCCAGGAAATTGTGACATCCCTGCAGCAGGAGTCAGTTTGTTCCAAATACCCCAGTTGGTACCTAGTAACTGGTGTTTCAATATCCCTTATTTTAAAGATTACTGGCTAAACCATGGCACCTTAAAGCAATTTAAAGAAAATATATTCTCCAACATGAGGCCACTCTCCCATACCCCGTATTACCCAGGCGTCCTGCATCTTGAAGCTGGATTTTTAGCATCTCCATAGGGGACGTCACCACCACCTGACAGGTCCCAGCCCCACAACCTGCCAACATTTCTCTGAATAGCGTCAGTTCCTTTCTATAACCACAAGATGGAGTAACAGAACAATGGGTCAATACTAGGCAAGTAGTTTGTTTGTAAACTGCATAAAAATATATATAATAAAACAAAGAAATTAAAGAGAATACAAAAGAACAAAATAGAAACAAGCAGCAAATGTATCCAGAGACAGAAAACTAAATTATAAAGCAACAAAGGAGAGCAGAGGAGTTCCAACATTGTCTACAGTTTATGCAAAATGTGGAATGTTTATAGGTTCAGATAAAAAAAAAATCATTAATTCATAATCACATAGTAACCAAATTATTAAATAAATGTATCTGGCAACTTCTTTTTCACCAAATACTGGGCAGCACTAATAGGTCAGCCTTCCTTTTTGAAGATGATGCCAACCTGTTAGGAAATTTTAACCATAGTTAAATGTTATACAGAAGAGCATAACGTTCACTTATTTTACAGGTGTGTTTTGGTGATGGGTCAGTAAAAAAAATATAAGCTCTCCTAGATATTTTGAATAGTTGTCTGTAAAATACATTTTGAGTTTGAATAACTGAGAACATAGCAGAGAATACCAGAAAAGAGAAGAATCAAGATAACGAGAGCAGAACAAAGTAGAGAAGGCCAGCACAGAACAAAGCTGATAAGGACAGGACAGAGACAAGGAAAGTATGGAAAAGAAGACAAAGCAAAAGCAGGGAAGGAGCAAAGGAGAGAAGAGAAGGACAGAGAGAAGATGGATAGGATCAGGGCAGAGAAGAGCAAGACAATGATGAGAGAATATCGGTGCTGAAGAGAGCAGAAAAGAGAAGATCAGAGCTGAGTACATGAGATCCACACAAAACAGAACATAGAATAGAAGGATGGTGCAGAGGAGAGTAGTTTGTGCAGAAAACAGCAGGACAAAACAGAAAAGTGAAGAGGGAAGCAGGACAGAAAAGACCTGATGAAAGTAAGACAACAACATCAAGCAAAGAGGAATATAGAGAAGAAAGGGGTGAGAAGGGAGCAGAAGGTCATAAAGTAAAGCAGGACAGAGAAAAAACAATATAGTGCAGAAAACAGCAGGACAAAACAGAAAAGTGAAGAGGGAAGCAGGACAGAAAAGACCTGATGAAAGTAAGACAACAACATCAAGCAAAGAGGAATATAGAGAAGAAAGGGGTGAGAAGGGAGCAGAAGGTCATAAAGTAAAGCAGGACAGAGAAAAAACAATATAGTGCAGAAAACAGCAGGATAGAGAAGAAGGAAGTAGGACAGAAAATAGCAGATGGAAGTAAGACAACAAAACATTGCAGAGAATTGGGGAGTAGAATAGTGAAGAGGGGAGCAGGACATAACAGTGAATAGTAAAATACAATAATTATACCCCTCTTGAGACAGAAAATTTCGGAAGAAATCATTTGCTGCCAGCTTAATGGCTTTCTCTGGCGTCACAAGTGTTAGATTTACAGCAGCACCTGTCAGTGATACACAAAACAATAACACAAGCAGCTGTATGCTGAATTCTCATACATTGTACACACAAATAAAATAAAAGACGATAATAAACAAGAACATATAAAGCAGAGTTGTGTATACAGTTAGGTCCAATAAAATGTGGCCGCTCACACAAGTTATGTTATTTTACCTGCTGTTTACTGAAACATATTCAAATTAGTTATATAATGAATATTTGTAAAGTGTAGACTTTCAGATTTAATTTGAAGGTATCCACATCCAAATTGGAGAAAGGGTATAGAAATTCCAACTTTTTAATATGTACCACCAGGGGACCAAAAGTAATTGGATAATTGATTCCAAACCTACTTAACTTGCATTGTTTTATCATCAGTTAAGCAGATAAAAGGTCTGGAGTTGATTCCCGGAGTGTTGTTTACATTTGGAGAATTTTGCGGAGAACCTAAAACATGCAGTCAAAGGACCTCACCATGCAGATGAAAGGGACCATACTTAAGCTGTGATTAAAAAAAAGAGTATATTAGAAGTAGCAGAATCTACAGTTTAGTACATTCTGAAAAAAAATAAAAAATTATGCAATGGTGAACTCGGCAACAAGGCCTGGATTGTTCATGGAAGACATGAACGTGGTGGATGGTCGCAGGATCTTTTCCACAAAGAAAAGACCCTTCACAACACCCAGCCAAGTGAAGAACATTCTCCAGGAGGTAAACATATCAATATCCAAATCTACCATAAAGAGAAGACTTCATTCATAAGTCTCATGAATAGAAAAGTAGACTTTTCTAAAAAAAAAAAAAAAAAATTCTATAAAAGCCCCAGTTTTGGAAAAGCATTTTACCAGAATGATGGCAAGAAAAAAGTGTGGAAAAGGCTTGGGACAGCTCATGATCCAAAGCATACTACGTCATCTGTAAAACACAGGCAGTGTGATGGCTTGGACATGCATGGCTGCCAGTGGTACTGGGTCAGTAAAATTTATTGATGATGTGATAGAGGACGAAGCAGCCGGATGAATTCTGAAGTATACAGAGACCTGCTGTCTGCTTAAATCCAGCCAAACAGATGGACAATAGACAAAACATACAGCAAAAAGCAACCCAGGAGTTTGTTAAAGCAAAGAAATGGAATATTCTTTAATGGCCTAGTCAGTCATCTGATCTCAAACTAATTGAGCATGCATTTCACTTGCTGAAGACCAAAATTCAAACAGAAAGAAACGGAAAGCTGCTGCAGTAAAGGCCTGGCAAATCATTACAAAGGAGACCCAGCGTTTGGTGATGTCCATGGGTTCAAGACTTGAGGCAGCCATTGCCTGCAAGGATTTTCAGCAAAGTATTAAAAAGGAAAATATTTTTTTCAACTCTATAATTTGTTTAATTACATTTGAGCCCCTGAAATGAAGGGATTGTGTAAAAAAAAAATGACTCAACCCATTAATGTAAAGCCAAAAGTCTGCACAACTGCATCTCAATTGTTTCATTTTAACTCCACTCCACCAAAACTATGAAAACTATGTCAGTGCACAAATAGTTTTGGATGTAACTGTAGATATATTGTATGAATGTAGTATAAAAATGTATGGTTACAGTTATGTATAAATGTGTTTGTTGTATATAAAGTGTTTTTACAGATCAGATATTTGTCCTGATGATCTGGAAATGTACTGCAAGTACCAGCAAACACATGGTAGCCATTGACAGATTGGACAAGATGAAACTTGCAGTTCTTTGACCATTGGTGTGGTCTATGCTGGCTATGGCCCGGGAAAAGTTTGATGGTCACCTCTCTGAAGCTAACAGTTTTACACAGAATGTGGAGGACAAATTGTGCATCAGTGAATAAACCAGATAACTGTGATTATCTGGGATCACAAGGCTTTGTGTTGTGACAAGATGTTGCATCACAGCCCATGATGTTTGCCCTGCACAGCCTACTGGGAATACTCTGGTTTAGTAAAATAACATTGCAACACAAATCTTTGATCTAAATTCCCACCCAATACCTCTGTACATTCCAAAGAATCCTTCAGAGCGAACCGTCTTTATGAGGCAGTCAAACCTGAGAGAGTGCAGAGGAAGAGACATTGAGCAGGAGGAGAGAGAGAAAGAGGGGAAAAGAATGAGGGGGAGAAAAGAGAGGAGGGGACAAAGCAGAAGAGACGGGGGGGGTGATAAAGAAATGGAGAGAATTAGAGGGTGCAGTAAAGGGAGAGAGAAAAAGATAGAGGCGAAACAAGAAAGAGAGAGAAAGAAAGGGAAAGGGAGCAGGAGAGAGGAGAAGG
>NC_092859.1:24030445-24138438 GCF_032062135.1 Pyxicephalus adspersus
TGCTTCATGCTAGAAGTGGTGAGAATCATCACAGGAAGACATCAGCTACAAAATTCTACTTAAAGGACATCAGCAGTCCTCCCAGGTGACTGATTGGAAGTGGCTGAGAGTGTGGAGTAGCAGAAAAAGCAATATGCAAAAGGTGCGGTAACCCACAGAACCATGGAGCACTTCACTTTCGAACTGCTTGAAATAAGTGAAGCCTGGATATGGGTTACTCATTGTTGCCTATTGTAACATGCTGTACAATAAAGAACAGATTTACAGCTGGCCGGTAAACGTGATTTCTTTCTGCTTACGAAGGAAGCAGTTGTGACATTTAAGGAGACCTTGAAGTAGACCTGTCATCAGATATATCGTTTTATGTTAATTGCAGCATGCTCAGTAATGTGTCAGGGTAACACTTAATACCTCTCACAAAGATCAACGTACTCCCTCTGACAATGATTTCTTCTACTTTTGGTCCAGGCATTTTTCAGGGTCACCTTCTGCCTTCTAGACTGAGATGCTCACTCAAAGATGCCATAATCATATAACTCATGATGCCTCTGCAGGTCACCAAGGCTTAACATATATTAGTCCCTGCTGCAGTTTCTCACTATGTTGAAATCTGATCACTGAGGAAGAGGGACAGGAGAAATGCTCAATCCTACCTGCAGCCGACTGATAACTTTATTTCACAAGGAGCCTAGGCAACATCAGGCATCCAGCATTTTCAGAAGAAGGTTACCAATGGTCCATAAAAGTGAACAAGTTTTCACTAAACTTTTCCAATGAGCTGTATATTCATCATTCGTATAAATTATCTGACTGGATTTGGGATGTTGGACCCCTTTCACCCACTTTTAAGACCCTTCAACATGCCTGGACATGGAACACCTTGTAGACAGATACTTTGAATGTTAAGTGCTGCAGTGGGAGAACAGGGACTGGTTCTTTGCTGTAAATTAGACACTTTAAGAGCTAACAGAACATACAATGCATGCTCATCTACAAACGGGAAATGCAAGATGCCACATGTCTGGAACTGCCAGGTTTACTCATGCAGACAATAATCAGTATGCACAGGTAAGAGAAAGGAATGTGGGAAGATATCACTGCATACAATCAGCTGATAGCCCCAGATGACCTTCTTAGATTGACAATGTGTAAGGTTTTGCTGAAAATAAATTGCAACTATTGCAACAGGACTGGCTGATATATCCACTTCCTATTATGTTTGCTCTACAGAGCAATGGCTCCTCTCTCTTCTGCTGATCCCTTTCTTCTCAACGTGTATAGTGCAATAGCCCTTCAGATAAGCAGGTGGTGATGATACAAATAGTGTTTTATGGAATCAGTCACTTTCCCCCTCTGCTCGTGTCACGGGGTAACATCAAACCAGGGTTTCTATGTCTAGTTGGAACAACATGCAGTCCTTCTCTGTTAAAGAAAACCTGACCCAAGTAACCACATTGGCTATGATTACTGACCCACTTGTGAAAAATCAAGTTGCATGACCTGACAGTCCGGTACTTAAAATTTGCACAAGCAGGTCTCTTTTACTACATTGGATATTTACAAAGGGATGTACAGAGACTGCTGATAAACATACACAATTTGATGAATTCACAATGAAACAAAATTCAAGCATCAATATGTCTTCAACTTCTACTTACATCCCACGATAGATGCCTTGCCCTTGTTGGTTCTGTAGTCGGGTTTTAGCTAGATCTATCGGGAAGACGCAGGTGACTCCTACCAGACCAGCGATGCCTCCATTTATCAGTTTTGCTGGTAAGCTGAAATACAGAAATATTTTATGTGTTATCTTTACTACAGCCGCATGGAATTGGCCATGTTATTATTCATCAACTACCACTTGACATGTGATCTCTTATCAACTGATTCTTGAAGTTGGTCATGTGATGTACGATCATTTTTCACCTGGTACTGGTTAGGCAATATCCAACCAACTTCAAACTAGGACTAGTCATGTGATCTCCTTTTAAATGTAACCCACAACTGGGGGTCACCTTTTTAAAATGTCATCTGTGACAGTTCACATGATCCTCTATCTGGAATGTTTTGTGTGATCTTGCATCACCTGCCACCTGGAACTATTTGATCGTTCAGTAACCTCCACTCCTATAAGTAATCATGCACTGTTACCCAAGCAGGCCATGTGATTTGCCACATTTTTGATGTGCAACAGGTTATCTGTCATTAACTGCCAACTTGGATCTTGGTACATGATCTCTTTTCAACTATTCATTGGATGTGGTCAGGTTAACAAAAACTACTGCCACTTAGAACAGGTCTTGCAATCTCTGATTAACTGCCACCTGGATTTGTACGGTATCATGTGATTTGGTAGCAACTGCCACTGGACATTCCCAATGAAAAATTCATATGCAAATTTTTAATGCAATCTTTTTCCTAGGGTGAGGGCTTGCTAGCAAATTGGCATGCATATTTTTAGTATTGCTCTAACAGACGGCAATAAATATAGTAGGGGGTAGTTTGCAAAGAATACAAAATGAATCCTGATTTGTATGTGGCCCTTAACTGTGGACTGGAGTATCACAGCTATGCTGTTGGCAGTTTGATGTATTTAAAACCTGTAATGTGAATATTCCCAATTCCATTGGTAATTATATATCATTACTGGTAAAAGAAAAGCAAGTTAGTTAATTTAAATATTTGGTGCTACCATATTCCAAAGTGCAGTACAGTAGTGTGACTGACCTGATCTTCTCAGGCATGTTGCTGCTGCTTTATAGGACGGAGTTGGATGTAGTTGTTTGTCTCAGCTGCTCAGCTAAAGGATTAAAGCAAGACAAAGAATTTATGAAGAATACAAAAAGAAACAAAACCATTTTATAATGACAACATTAATCAGATCATCACTAAGGCTATTCAGACTGGAGATGCGGACAGGCATTCCCATAAAGGTGCTGACTGCTGGAACTTTGCCAGTGGCTCGGCCACCTGAGTTAGTTCACTGGTTCCCAAGAATCAACAGCAGCCAGCAGTACTAAACCACTCACTTCCACCTCCATTCATTTTTTTAATGGGTGGCCATGGGTGAGGCGTCTCACCCAAGGGCACAGTAAGGTAAAAGAAAATGGTAAAGGCACAACATACTTACTCCCAGTTTAAATATTTACTTAAAAGAAGTTGAGGAAATACATTTGCGTACCAAATCTACATACTGCAACAAAAATCTCATGTCTATGGGCCCTACACAATGCTATAGTGAAAAATGTTGTATTGTGGTGACTGTATGCAGTTATTGCTTGTATTATATAAATTCCTTTTTTTATCATTGTCAATTAAAGGGATGAGAGGGGATATAGTTGTTCCCCATCTATGATTCTATTTCCTCTTATGGTGTCTCTGCTTCTCCTGATTCTGTATTGCCTGGGCCACCTGTATTAATTGTATTTGGTGCCTCAGTTACTGTAGACACCTTGCCAGTGTCTCTGGTTGTCTGTGACCCCCTAGGTGGTGACAAATCACTCTAGAGGTCAGAGGTGCTTATTTCTGTAACATCTGGGGAAAAATTGTGAGTTAATTGAACCTTTTCCCTAGCTATAGAACCAGCAACTCGTGATATAGTGCAAAACTGACCTGCTTATGTGTACTAGACCTTTAGAAAGGTTAGATTTTTGCAGGGGCAGGCATGGCGAGGTGCAAAGTGTGCAGCAGGCCGAGGGCCCCTGACCTTCATCATCCAAGGGTCACAAACTACTTCAAGTGGGGGACGGAGTCAGATCTACATAAGGGCTTACTGTTGGCTAGGTCTGCCACTGACCCTTTGTCAGTTTACACTTTTCCTCCATATTCCCTATGACAACCATTCATATTTATGAAAGTCCTCATTGGGACAACTGCCTAAAGATATCAAAGGTTTTCCCCGGTACACAGTATTTCTGGCCATTCCTGTACTGTCACGGGAACTCAGTGACCAAGTGACTGGCAGGCATGTGAGCACAGCAAACACTCTTATCTGCAGGGGATGAGAGGACAGGACTGGACCTCACATACGTCATTACCTCTTACCCCGGAGATTTTGCACATTGAGCCAGCAAAGTTTTGTCTTGTGACATGAATTGCAGTGGTGGGACCTTTGTCCTGGTGACCTGGTCAGAGGACAGTTGTACCCAACACAATCGATATTGATGCAATCAGGGATGACGGATTATATTCAACAATACTTTTTCACTGTCTCTCACAGTCGAAGGCCAAATTTTTTATGGGAATTAACCTACTTGCATATTTTTGGGATGCAGGAGGAAACTGGAGTGGCTAGAGTAAAGCCACACAAACCCAAGATTGAAACCCGGGGATCTTAGTGTGGGAGGACACACAAACTCCATGGAACTGGTGTCCTAGCCAAGATTTGAATATGAGACCCTAGGCAAAAGTTTTAGCCAATGAGCAACCTAATTCAGTTGGAGCTTCTCATTGTATCTATAAATCTGCCAGGTCAATCTTGGGTTTCCCCCTTGTCCCAACTCTGCAGGAGCAATTTGTGCTGCTGTACAGGGTAAGGGGAAAAACTTTTATGAAAGATAGAGACAAAGATGAAAAGCACTGGAGATGCCAGATAGATAGGAAATACCGTATATTGGATCAGGAGTCATTAGTGGCAAAGTACTTGAACCTCAGGCAGAAATAAAACAAAGATTAATTCAAATCTGTATTCATTATGACATTATTAAATATCTTTTGCAGTCTCTATACACCATTTCTTAGGCTGTGAACATAAGGCTGGTGGATAACAGTAAGGGGGAAACTCTTGCCTACAAATGTCTGCAGTATAGGCAGGTGCATAGGGCATACAATGTCACATTCAAAGGGGACAATTAAACTAAACATAGCAATACCTTGTATATCTGTACATCTGTGTATATATGTGCATTAGGTGGACAAGAAAGTTCTTGTTACTGACAAAGGTCTAGGAATTCAAGCACTAACAGGTGGGATTGTGAAAATTGATACAATGTGTACAAACTGCATTCTTTGTTGTTTTTTTTGCATTAAATTGACCCCTTGTGGCACACACATTCCAAAATAATGCCTGTGTAAAAGAATTCTAATTATCTCTTCCTATAGGCCTAGTTCCTCTATGTGTGAACATCTGCGGAATGTATTTCCCTTCCGCAGAGCATGATGAGGGCTGGCACATGGCTATACAGGCCTCACTTTCATTTTCACACTTCCACAGACTGTATATTGCTGATAAGGATCAGTTCAATACCTGTACAGGAGGCAGTGATCACTGACCCACAAGGCTTTCAGTTATTTTCAGATTGGCCGGAGCAACCTGAATATTAATACCTGTGCATAGGCGGTTATAGTCAGTCTAACACCCAAGCTGGCACATGGTATTTTGCAATAGGTACAAATGATTTTGCACAAAAAAAGGAACATTTGTTCTCACAAAATAATTATTATTTTACTGTAAGTGTCTAATAGCCAATGCTCCTTCTACCCTATTATTATAAGCCTGCAGAATGAGGCAAACCAACGCTGCATGTTTGTGGACCTGTCTGAAATTATGTGCTTTAAAATCTAACCATCTCCAGTACCTACCGACAACATAGGTTATATCAGCAAAATCATCAGCTGTTAAGTCCTCTTATGTCCGTAAAGGCTTGAAGTTAATTTTTCCTTCCAGCTGTAAAAGTTTAATTGTACTTTTTGTCTATACAGATGAGCATTCCATGTATCTACAGTTCCCCTTAGTTACCAAACCAAACTTGTACAGGGCAAACACTTAAAAAGCCTGTGCAGAAGTAATCAAGAATTGTTATTCATCTTTAGCACAAAGCCAAAATGTCAGAAATAAAAAGCAAGTAAAAGTTTCCATTAATCCAACAGACTTCAAAGTTTTATCTTGATCTGGTTCTGGTGCAAACATCACATTGCATTTCCCAATAAGGAGAATTTGACTGTATTGCAGTAAAAATACTATATTAAGCGAAGGAAAATTAAAAACAGAAGTATAAAAAGAAGAGACAACCTACCTCACTAGATGTAGAATTGTTTCTGTGTGGTGACTCTTCTTCTGACTTGTCCGTAGATCTATCATAGGAAAAAAATAAATGTAACCCAAAACCTTCTACAGGTTGGAAATATTTGCATAGCAGAATATGATCTTTACCTGGAAAGCTAGAACGCAGCTCCTGTTCTGTGTTCAATCTGACCACCTGGATTTGTCACCCAAAAAAGTCTTCCAGCTTCTCCTTTCGGCTCCTTTTTTAAAACTCTCAGGATCCTTTTTTTAGCAAATCTCCAGTTTGGCCTCTGGGAGGGCCAGGAAAAAAGGGGAGGAGAGGAGAGATTTATAGCATACAATGCTGCCTTCAGAGTGTGTCGTTGACCTAAAACAGGTTTACAGATTATCCCACAATTGCCCTGATTACTGTACACGGATCTTGCTCACTTTTCAGGGATCTGCAGAGCAGAACTCTCTATATGAAGAATGGAAACAAAAAGTTCTGAAAGTTTTTCTCTTCTTGATCCACAGCAAAGTTGATGTTTTTGAAACTTTAATAAACCAGTCAGTTAATCATCAGCAGAGGAAAGAAATGCATTGTGTTGTATACAGTATCCTAGAGCCTTTGCTGCCTGTTGCTGTGTGTATACAAGTCACAACGCATTAATTCCCTTCCACAAATACACGTGAGAAAGCTTAGAGCGTAACAAGAGCCAGAACGGCAAGGTATGCACAAAGTGTGGAAGGTATGGAACCCCTGACATTTTTTTTGCGTGTGTCTGTGTTTCTTGGAAGGGTGAGATTCACACCCTCTCTTTTTCTCATTGGGTGACTGTCAAAAAATGGGAAATCTAAAATTTTATAGCGGCCACCAGAACACAAGGTGAAGATAAATCTTCCAGTGGGGATACCAAACTAATAACTAAAATAAGATTCTTTTCCTACTTTCAGTTGTGTCTCCAAGGAAGTGAAGGAAAAGGCACACAGATAGCCATCAATCAAAATGACAGGGTTTGTAATCCTTTATTACCCTAAAGATTTACGTTAATATTTCCTTTCAAAGAGGATGCTACAATTTAAATTGAGAACATATCTTACTAGTTACTATTATAATGTGGGACCTAGCCAGTGCTTGCACCTGGCTGGCTTCCTGCTGGTTCAGGGCAAGAGGAGACTAGTTAAAGATATAAAAAAAAAAAAATGCTCGCACCTGCCACCCAATTCTGGATTGCCACTTATTAACAGTATTTATATAGCACCAACATATTATGCAGTGCTGTACATACATTATTACACATGCAACTGGGAAGTCCTAAGCTCACCATGCATATTACTGGATGGCTGGACATGCATGCACGAGAGTCAGGCTTGTTGAAGGAGCTTAACTTTTAGGACAAGGTGAGGGACAGTCTGCTGTCCATTGACCTATTTCAAGTCCTACAAAGGAAAGCAGTCTAACCTGCCAAATTACTTTGTCCCCAAACAGCTGCAGTTCAGGACAGACAGGCCTAACCATATGGATCGAAGGATGCCCATAAATTGGACAAGTGAAATCAGAACTTCTGCTAAACAATAGTATTACATTTCTGAGTAAAACGTAATAACCCATAGACTGGAACTAACAGACAAAGGACAATGTTCAAGTTGTGAAAAAAAAAATAAACCAAATACTGATTTATAAACATCATATGCCTGGATAGACCAGGGCACCAGAAGCATATGTCGCCGGTCTAGCAGGTAGTACCTAGTGGAGCAATGTGTGCTATGTGCTTTGGAATGGATGTCACTCAGCCAAGATAAAACTGGGAGACAGCATGTCTTTCAACCCTTGGGTAGACACCCTATTTTTTATGGGAAGAATCATAGACTACCAATAAAAATGAGTAGGCACCACTGACTACTTTGCATAGTGCATTTCCCTAACTGCAGCACTTAATATGCTGTGCTGTATAATAAATACCCCTGACCGTTTCACTTCATAAACCGTGCATTACTTTCTACTTACTGCTGTACTCTATTCTGTCCAATGCATTATGTAGCACGGGCTGCTACACACCATAAGCTGTGATGTACAATATCTTATCCTAACCGCTATACTCCAAGTTCTGCTGTACATTTCATGGTCCTCACTGCTTCAGTATGTAAACTGTGTATGTTACATAATATTTTCTACTTCAGGTAAGTTGCATTATGAAGCCCTAACTGAGTATTCAGTGTTGTAAGTTATACAGTCCTGGTTGCTGTACTCTGTAAACCGTGAACTACATTATATATTCCTGTCTGCATTACTCTGTATATTGTGCTCTGTAATTTACTTTCCAACCAAAGTATATGTTATCTTAACAGTGGTTGATTGTTAGGCTGCCCCAAACTGTTCTAATAACTTTCTTTATTATGGAACACTCAATATATTACCGGATTTTAGGCAATCATAAGGTTTTCTAACCAGTAAGTGTACATCCCAAAGAACAGGGATTGAGCTGAATGGATTTTTTTTCAGCAACCTTAATGGATTTGTATAAGAAAAAAAAAAAAACAAACACCTCTCAAAATATCATACAGTATGGATGTACAGGCAGAAACTGCTTTCAGGTAAATGTTGCAATCATAGACTCTTAGAAAATAACAGAAAAGCTGCTAACAGTGGAGGGGGATTCACTTTTCTATATAATTTATATACCTCCACATTTAATATTATAAAATGTACATTTAAAACATACTGCAAAAAAAATTAAAAACTGAGAAAACATTTACAGTCGATAAGATGCATAGTTAATGATGTCAGGAGTCTCTTGAGTATGGCTAGGCTACATTCTTAGTGATGTCACTGGACTCTGGTGAATGTCCAGTTTACATTTAAACTGATGTCATCGGTTTTTGGTGATTTGATAAGCTGCTTTCCTAATGATGTCAGCAGCTTCAGTGAGTGCATAAGACACTCTTCATGTACCTCTATAGTGAACTCTATTCTCTATTTGCACAGGTCTATGGTGAATGGATGGGCTACATTTAAAGTGATCCCACTGATCTCTGGTGGATGGACAGGCTGCAATCTTTAGTGAAGTATTAGCGTGCATTTTCAGAAAAGGAATCAGTCTTCAGCTAACAAATAAGATGTACTCCTCTATAGTGAACTTTATACTCAGCTGTCTCAGGTCTTAGTGAGTGGACAGGCTGCATTATTAGCAGTGTAATTTTTCTATAATAAATTATTAGGGTACAATTTCAGTGATGTCAGCAGTCCCTAACCCAGAATGTTTTTAAGCTGGGTGGGAAGAAATTGTAGGTGGGTGGCAGCCCCTGTATTGTGACCAAACTCTTTAGTAACCACCCAAAAACAGCCGGGTGGGTACTGAAAAGTGCCGGGTGGTGCACCCAGCTAAAAGGGCCTGGGGAGAACCCTGTGTTTGGATAGGCTGCATTCTCAATGAGCGCACCAGTCTCCCATAACTGAATAAGTTACTTTTCTAGTCTCTAGAGAATGGGCAGACTTGCAAGTTTTAACAAACTCAAACATTCTAAACCAAAAAAGAAATGACCATGGGTACAAAGAAGTAAACAGCAGACAATTTCAGCAAAGTCAACTAATGTGTTTATTCTAAGACATCATTTTATACAGAGAAAATCTCTTCACAGTGAAAAATCTAATTTCAATTACATTCTTTTTTTCACGGTATAAAACAAAATATTCAAACAAAATCTTAAAAAAAAAGACAACATAATACAATGTAACAGAACATAGCCACTGAGGTAACTGGAGGTTGTGTGGACAAAAAAAATAAAAAGAAACAAATATCAATATATACAAAAGGTTAAAAAAAAAAAAATCAAAACACCGAGCAAAATAAATATAATTCACATTTCTGGGAGGCCTGGTGAGTCCATCAGGCCTTAAAAAGACAAAGACTTGGAATGAGGAAACATTTGGGTTCCAATGAGAGATTTTGGGCACTATAGGATGGGTGCATGAAAGAGACATTATTGGGTACTGCAGGTAAACACTGTTATATTCATTATATTAATTGAGGAATGATTGCAGTTATATTTCCAATATTTAATTTAATCTTAATAGGGAGGAAAACTATTATTTTAGGTCAAACAATGCAAATAAAAAATATGTGACTCCACTGAAAGAAAAGGTGAAGTAAATATGTGTTCTTTGGAGACTGGAATGTAAATGCCATCACCTTGTTTTGTCTATGTGCAATCGTCCTTCGACATATTTACAGAGCAGTCTGACGTTGGGACATTTTCCCTACTGCTAGGTCAAGACTTTCTCCGCTGTCTTCTCTTTCTGCATAAGCAACCTGAACAGGTTTTTAAAAGGGGGGGAAAAAAGTTGCTGAAAGAGGTCTTGGTATACTTTCTCGGACAGGTCTTGGTATACTTTCTCTTTTTCCACCATTTCAGTATTGCTGCAGTCTCTACGTAACTTCAGAAATCAGATCCTCAGAGAGAGGGTACCATGCCATTCATTAGTTTCACAGCAAAAAAATATAACTAAATCGTTTTAAACAATTTGCTGCAAGCATATGCAAATACATGAAAATGCCAAACTATGGTTTCATCCTCTGACCCCCTGTAAGTGCTGAGACTTGTTGTGATGTAAGGGTCAGAGGAAGGAACCAGGACATAGCGGGGGAAACATGCACCTAATACTCCTTGAAACATGGATTGCTGAAATGACTGATGAAGGAGGCTTTACTAGTATGAAGGAGAGGCAGAGACGCCACTATAATACCTTGTTTTCTGCAGACAACTTAAAAAGAACCATTTTATTTTCAGGCATATCCAAACCATAGAACAAAAATATATTATATTTCAGCTGATCAGTCCTAAATGTAGTGGCAGAATCAGTTTTCGGTTTGCTTTTCTAATGATATTGTCAGAAATAAAGTGTCCTTGTTACAGTGAGCTGAACAGACAGTTGATATCTATTCTGCAGATATGTTTAAAGTCCAGCCTGAGCAATAACCATGGCTTTCCCCATACATACAGTGGTGAAAAAAGCATAGCCACTCAAGGACAAGTGTTCTATTTACAGAATTAACAGTTGGAAAAAAAAAGTAAAGAAGTCCAAAAAAGAAAACAAATGTAGCCACCACATCCGAGCACCGGTAAGAAACATAATATATATGATTTTTGCTTTGGGATTTCCTCCGCTCTGTTAATTATCTCTGTAGCTTAATGACTGCCTTTCTTATGAAGGCCACACAAGTATAATAATAATATAATTGATCATTTGATGCAGTAAATCAAAGGATAACTTACCAATGTCATAACAATTAGTTAAGCATACAAACTTATTTTGGTCAACTGAACCCATGAAAGAGAAAAAGGCAACTTGTTTTCAGTTTATCTGCTTCTAAACCACCTGAATCCATCTATTCTCTGGGTAAAGTCTATTTTGTTCTCCTACAATGATGCATGAAAAAGGGGTAAACAATAATGTTCTTCCTTGCAAAAACAAAAGATTATCCCAGAAAGAAAATAAAAAACAAAAAAACAAAAAACAAAATAACTCCAGTACAATTATTGGATGAAGGCAGCAAGACGTAGCTTGTAAACAGAGGAGGCAGTAAACCATGCTCCTCACTTCCTGAGAATAGCTGTCTATAAGCCGGCCCCCACGGAGCAATTCAGTGTAACCCAACCACAGAACGGATGGGTGTATGAAATCACTTCAAGTCACTTCACATGGGGGAAGAGGGGCTACAGTAGTTTCACAAGATTAGGCCACATTGGTAGGAAATCCCAGAAGGCACACAGGTCCAGAATGGGCAATGAAAACTTGATCTGGTGGGCTTCAACATTTTTTATAGGCTGAATAAAGGTCAAGTCTGTTCCACTAGGTCTGTAGGAAGAAGAAATTCAAAGATAATGTGTTTTTGTTGGGAAAAAAAGTAATAAGTAATATTATGGAAAAAAGCAAAAAGAACATAGACAAAGGCAGCAAAACATGACGTTACCATTTTTTTTTTTACTTTAGTTGTGGAACTAACATATTCTGTAGCACTGTACAGAGAACACTGAATCATTTACATGTCTGCATCCCCTAGAGATTACAACTTTTACTTTATATGTCCTCATCATTTTCATACACTATTATTCTCATACATTTATGTAGCTCCGATATATTTTGTTGTGCAATACAGAGAACACTGAGCCATGCTCAGACATCATTCTCCGTACCTTTTAATGTCCTCTCATAATAGCATATTAATTTTATTCATTAATATACATCTGACATATTCCACAATGCTGCAGAGAGAACATGAAACTATTGCCATACAAGTGGGGGGTACAAAAATGAGGTCAACCACAATTTTAGGTGGAAAGCAGATAACCTAACTGTGCATTTTTACATTGTGTAAGGAAACTACAGAAAGCAGGGAGGATAAGTACTCCAGCTTTTGCCAGATGAATTTTGGGCAAGCATATAAAACCTGGACATCACTGGTCAATTCTTTGCTTTTCAATTCTAATAATGCCCTTCCTCCAACATGCAGCAATTCTTTGTGAAAGTATAAATATCGTTGCACAGGACAGCCGAGTTAAGTAAAGTTTAGCTCCTAAGCCAGAAAAAAGCCTATCTGTCCAGAGTGTACCATGCTGTGTCCTGTCACAAAGAAGCGAGTTAGATGGCCAATAGTGTTTGATAACTTTTATTAAAGTGACAGTAAAGCTTTACAATGCTGGTGATGAATGGGTAAAGATATAAATGAATAAATTAAATGCTACCACTCACCTGGTCCAGGGGTACTGCAGGCGGTTTGTGCATTGTATCCCCCTGTGGGAGAACTCTTCCCTTGTGGAATGGGGGGAGCTGCATCTGGAGACGCATTCTGTGCAGAGAAGGAACAGAAACATTAGTTCACAAAGGATAACTATTAAGACCAAAATACAGATAAAGTGACTGATTTGAAACATGGCACATAACACACATAATTCACAATACAAGCAGGAGGCAGAAAGTGGGACATGTTGAGGGTTCTTCTCACACCTTTCTTACCTGTGTGTTCCCAACCACTATCTGTTGATTCTGGAGCGGAACTATAACTGAGAAGATGAACAAAAAGTCTACAACAGGTATATGCTGCTAGCTGTGCAACTACACAGTCACTGACAGTTCCCAGGTTTATCTATGATATAGAAGCAACCAGCATGATCCCCAATCATATGATCATTTTTAACTGGCAGTCATGGAGGCCACTTGAGGTTTGTTTAAAAACAAATATCTTCCAGCTCTTCTTACTCAGTAGGAAATACAGAATTTAACTGCAATACAGAAAAACTGTATTACAGTATAACTTTTAATATTTTAGTACAGAAGCAAAAAATAAAAAAAAAATTGCAAGATATTTATTAAAAACAGCAAACCAAAGAAAAACCATGTATATCATTAAAGAAAATAATCTTATAGAAATATTACTTATGGATCATTTTCATGTTTACGGACACCGGTAGAAATGGCCTGACCATCAACTCAGGAAGCAGTTATTGTCAAGAATGGAACAAGTTTATTTTAAATTTTTTATATCGGGAGTGCTAGCAGAACCAGAAACTAGTACCTAGGTTTTTCTATAAAGCATTAGGATTGCATGACAAGTTAACAATTTTGGATTAGAGAAGGAAGGGTTAATAAAGCCTATTTGCTTATTATTTCCTGTATGTGTCCAGATGGGGAATTTTTTTTTACTTCCTGTACTAGAAATTGACAGAAAATAAAGGAAAATCTTCCAAAGTGAAAAGAATTCCCCACTGGAAGATTTAAGGTAACCTATTGCTCTCAAGACAGTTTAAAATATTTGGATTTCCCTTCACTTTCTTTTTCAATTATTTTTACAATAATAAATAGGAGGGGTGTACCTCCACAGGGTGAACATAGATAGCAATAAAAACCATGAGGCTTGAACCCTTCTTCACTTTTATCCAAGAGTCTTAAGAAAAAAAATTGCCTTTACACACACCTTATATGTCAACAGTCATTTGGAAAAATCCTAGCCTTAGTAGGCACTAGAGAGCTTTTTAGAATTTATTTACACAAAAAATACAATGGATGTGTATCGAGAAGTGGGTCTTCATGACCAGCTTTCAGCTATGATTGGAAAACATTTACCTGTCATCCTATTAAAAAGTGACATCACATGATTTCCAATAAATCTACAAAAAACATTTTTAGCAATTGACCATTTTCCACAAATGAATAATACCGGTATATCATTGAAGGGCGACATCTGGTGGGGATCCTATACACTGCAAGCTAAAATACAACTGCTGGACATGCAGCAAAACCTGGTTGGAGATGGTGCTGATCAGGGTCACTCTGTTGTCCGTTGCCAGTCTTGTGTGGCAGAAGCCCCTAACAAGTGCCTGACACCTAAATGACCAGTCAATTCTAAATCCAAGTCACAGCAATTCTAGTCATTTGTAACTCGCATTTCACAAAAGAAAGATTAAAATATTGTTTGTGATTTCAGTTCAGTACACAGAAAATGATAAAATTTTAAAATTGTATCAGGGTCAACCAGAATGTTTGTACATGCAAATAAAAGTACCTAATCTAAAAAAAAGAAAATTAATGCAACTACCTCCTGCAAGGGTTGATAAGCTCAAATATAAAACATTTTGTTTTTTGATAAATTTAATAGTTTCCTCTGTTTCTACTAAACAAAGAGTTCTTCAAACCATCCCCAACTTTAATTTTACTTACCCTTGTTGTTGGTACATATCCTGGAAATGAGGCATTCTCCCTCTCGGCTCCATCATTACAGCATGGAAGTGACCCCTGTTCTCTATGTGCGGGTAATTAGGACCCAACCGAGGCTGGCCATTGGTTTGCCCATGCACAGGGTGGCGAGATGGATGCAAGGGCTGCTGGGGGTACCCACGAGGTTGGTAGTGGTGCTGAGGTGGGTAATGAGTTTGAGGCATCATATTAGGCAGTGGGAAGTTTGAGTTGCCCCAACTGTTGGGTACACCATAGGCAAAGCCCCCACTTTGTCTTTTGTGACTGTCCAAGTCCAGGAACTGTTTTGGGCTCTCTGGCCTTTCCAAAGAGCCCTTATTCTTTTCTTCCATCTCTTCTGAACTGTCACCAGGCACTGCTCTGGGCTCACCCTCCAACAGAGGAGACATTAGAAGGTTCCTCATTTCCCCCATGCCCTGCATTCCCACTGACCCGTTCGGTTGAGGAAAGCCCCTTGGGTGCTGGAGAGCCTGCTGGGCAGAATGATGCCAGTTTTGGTATTCCTGTGGGTAAAAAGGAGGTCTCTGGTAATGTGGGTATGGTTGCTGGGCATGTTGCGGGTGGTGGAACGGATATGCCTCAGTTTGGTGTGGATACCGAGGATATGATCCTTGGTGAAGCTGCTGTTGTGCATTCCCAAATCTAGGCGAGAACGGAGATGCTTGATTACCTGGAGACCTTTGAAAACCAAAATTATGGCCCATAACAGGCCCGGGTTTGTGACCACCAGCTGGATAGATGGGAGTCAAGTCATTCTGATGTCTTGGTCCAGAAGTATTTACTGAAGGCTGATGAGGTGCAATGTCCTGACGCTCAGGTGGCTGAGATGCTATTTTGGTGGCACTGAACAATGACTCATTTGGCTTAGGTTTATCAGCTGGCTCTTGTGGCACAGATGCATCACCAAAACCATTGTGAGAGCCGACTTTAGCTATCTGATCATTTTCAACTTTGCTGCAGATTCCAGAAGCATTATGCTTCTCCTCATACTTTAGAGCACTGGGCAATGTGTCGCTTGGAGGTGGAGGGTTCTCTTGGGTGGACAGAACTGTAACATGCCCCTTATTTGTAATTTGTGGAACATCTGGTGTGGGTGGCGTGTCTGTTTGCAGAGTTGGAGGAGGCAATGATGGTGAAGGCAGAGGAGAGTCTGAAAAACAAAATAAGTTTCAGTTTAGTCAGATGCAACAATGCTATATGGCTTGGGGAACCGTTTAAGACGTATAAGAAAAAATATGGAGACATTTTAGTAGTCCTGTCAAGTGTATGTAAATCTCATTTATCTCCCTAACTTGGCACAGAAAAGCAAAAAAAAAAAAAAGTTACAATGTGAAATACAAAGGCCTGACAAATATGAACAGTGGCGAAGAATGTATCAGTGTTTATATAACTACAATCTATACATACATAGCAAACATAAAAAATATACATATGAAAAAACATTAAGTGGTATTTGTTTAGTACTTTACCTTTTTCATTCAAGCCCTGGTCTGTAGGTACAGAGCTTTGTTCTGATTTGCAATTTAGGCCTGTTTTTTCATTTGGCTGGTAAGGAGTAAGTTCTTCCTGAGATGGGTAAGGAGTAAGAGGTGGTGTGTTTGTGTGAAGGTTAGGTAATGGTGGGGATGAGCAAGAGTTCGGCTGTGCCTGAGCTGGCTGAGTTAGAGTTGCTGGTTGAGATGGGCAGGGTATAGATGATTGCTCGGGTGTGGATATTTGCTGTGATGGGCAGGGGGTAGGCTGAGGCTGGGATGGCTCTGGTGATAATTGGCTTGAGTTGGGAGGACATGATGGTTGGGTAGGGCTAGACATATTATGAGGCTGGGGTGGATCTGGTGGAGGTGTTGGTTGGTTTGGGTATGGAGTACATGGTAGTTGAGGTGGTTGTGATGGAGGTACTAGTTGGGTTGGGCAGGTAACGTTTTTTGGCAGCTGAAGGCATGGTGCAGATGTGGGCTCAAATGGGCGTGGAGGTGATATTTGTTGGTCTCGGCAAGGTGTGGAAGCCGGTTGAGTTGGGCTTGGAGAAGTTACTGGCTGGGATAGCTGGGATGTGGCTTCTGCTTCTGAAAAGGTTGGGGAAGGTTCTGCTTGTGTTGGACATGGGTTAGATGCTGGGTGAGATGGCTGGGGGGAAGGTGCTGGTTGGTATGAGAAGGGTCGAGGGGGTGGCTCGTTTGCACAAGTACTTAGTAGTTGGTGAGATGGATATGCACCAGTTGATGGTGGAGGGGGGTGTAATGAAGTTGCTGGGTGGTTTGAATTTGGGGTAGATAGTGGAGGAGTTGGATAGGCTAAAGATTTAGATTGGTCTGGGAATGTCGAATGTGTTGGTTTTGTTGGGTATGGTGTAGACTGTGCCTGGGATGGTTGTGGTGGGGGTGTTGATTGAGTTGAGTATGGGGTAGATGGATGTTGTGATGGATAGGGAGAGGATGCTGGTTGGTTTGGGTAAGATGGATTCCCAGACTGGGGTGGATATGGTGTAGATGCAGGCTGAGGAGGGTAAGATGGTGGTATCGGCTGTGATGAATAGCTTGATTCAGGAGGACAAACAAAAGAAGTTAGTCTCTGCATTTCAACCATTTCTGGACTGTCCATCATGGAATTTCCAGAACCAGTAAACAAGAACTGGCCATTTGAATTTGATCTTTGAGGTCTTATAAAGCATGGCTCCACTGACTGGGGAAACTGGTGTGACCTAGATCCAGAAGGCTGTCCATTTTCATTCCATATAGGAGGTCCATGTCTATACAAGGGGTATGAAGAGGCAGATGAAGGAGCTTTTCCATCTGGCATTGGTGGTCTTATCTGTGATGTATAGCTAGTAGAATATGGGGCTGGAAGGTGTTGCCCATCTTCATGACCAGGTATCCTCATGGGAAACTGAGGCCTCAAAGCATAGTGCAACTCCTGAGTTGGTCTTAAGTCTGGTCCTTTATTGTTCAACATTTCTGGAGTCCCCGCAACAGGCTGAAAAAAAGGAAAACTCATCATGAACTTACATGCAGGCAGTTTGCATATAGAAGACTTGCTTTAAAGCTTGCCACATGTTACAATTTGGTTAAACAGGCTGCTCTATTCACAAAGACTTTTACAGAATGATACATTTTTAGAACATTATACCAAAATCCAAGTGTTTCACTACTTACCATGTTCATGTTGTGGAAAGATGGCCTCGGCGTTCCTCCTAACTGCAGGGAGCTAGGGTATTGATGTGTTTTTTGCAGATGGGTGGGTGGCAGCAGGTGGTCCTCACCATCCTCACTGGGTGAGGACTGATGCACCAAGCTACTCTCAGAGCTCTGCCTTTTTCGGCCGCTATCAAACTTTGAGTTTCTCCAATCACCGGCCTTTGAGCGTCTTGGCTGGCTTCGCCTTTTGTAAGGCTTTTCCTTGTTATCAACTTGAATCCAGTTATCACCATCAGAGTCACCTTCATCATCCGGGAGGTGTTTAAGCAATGCCTTTTTAAAACATCTCTCCAAGCTCTCAGCCATCTGTGTGTACTCTGCAATATGAAAAATATTTTCATTTTCATATTCACAAAACACCATTCAACTCCAATTATTCCCTCCATTATATATCTCTCTCTATCTCTGTTCACTTACACACACACTCCACAAAAATGTAACAAGCACAGTTAAAATTACTTACTGATAAGCTTACAGAACTGATGCATTTTTTTCACACCATTACACTGCTTGTTACAAATCAGGGACAAACCTATGGGCATGCAAAGTGTGCTGCTGCACGAGGGCTCAGGATCCTCTTCAGCCAACAGGGGCTGCCACAGTGGAGAGGATGGAATGATATTTGTACACCGATATGTAACAATTGTATGACACTTTTCTGTTCCCTAGAGCAGTGGTCCCCAACATTTTGCATGTCGCGGACCACTAAATGCAGACTCCCGACCGTGCATGCGCAGGGAGACGTGTGTCACTCAAAAGGGAAGAAATTTCCCCCCAAAATGACATCATGATGCCAGAACCTGCCCACTCTCGAGAGACACAACTCTGGAAGACGTGGTCTGTAGCTTGTGCCTGTGAGCCCTCCAAAGAGAGGTCCTTCTCCTGACCCCGGGGGTGGGGGCACCGGCCAGAGCCATGGCCCACCTGTCAGACGGATGCGGCCCACTAGTTGGGGACCTCTGCCCTAGCAAGTGTCTGAAATTTTTAGGTGCCATTTTAAAGGAGTGCAAGCTCTATAACACTTTGTTTACTCTTAGGATATTTTAGGACTTACCGCTATCCAAGCCATTATACTTCGTGCAGTTCCTAAATATGGTTTTCATATCGTTGACAAACTGGTCTTTTGTGAGATAGTACCCGGAGGATAACCTTTGCTCCACTTTGGAGAGGTCCATCGGACACTAAAAGAGAGAAAACCTTTAGGATCACGGAGTCAAAATTGCAAAGAGTAATATTAAAATCAGGCCATGGATTATTAAACAGAAGGAAACGAGAGTTATTTTATTACTACAAAGCACATTACAACAGAACCCCAACCAAGAAGAAAAACCAATCAGTCTATTTTAGAAGATCAAGTTTCAGACCAATTAGTTTTACAAAGAATGTCCTACAAAGATTATAAATTAATGTATTTTTTTGCATATAAACTGAAATGTATTTCTCCATCAGCAGATAGATAAAAAGTTATGTAGACACAAACAGACACTCCTAGAAGAGAAAACATCCACAATTTACCGAGGAGGTAAGCATTCAAAACACCCGATTTTTAAACCCACTATGTCTTTTTAACAGCTATTTTTCAATAATCATCACATCCCCTAGTTTCTGTGTGACCTTGCACATACTTTTACAATCTGGTCATAGCATAGCTATTGGCTTACCGTGATAATATCATAATATTTGGGAGCATAAGACTCATCCACCGGCTCCAGGAAAGGCCAGGAATCCTTATGTGCCTTCACTGCATCCAAAACTGTCCAAGGAAACAAAACATCAGAATTTCCCAAACTAGTTGAAACAATGAATCATGCAAGAACACAACACATATTTAGCGCATGCCAGTAAACCTAAAATTAACACCTTGTATATAACCGTATGTGAAAATTGCTCTGAAGTACCCTTTTAGAGATTTTTGACATTCATGTGTGCTGTGTAGCTGGTTGTCCTGTATCGACTAGCAATGTATGGTACATGACAGATCCTTTCAGATATCACCTTAATTTCTACCTTTTCTGCACTAAAAAACTACTTCTGGATAGACAGAACCTCCTTTTATATATGTAACTTGCTTCGCATTGGGAAGATTTGCTTTTACTTCCTGCCCTGGAAACATAACCGAAAGCAAAACTTACCTTTGTACATGGCTGTATAATGGTCATCCAGTTCAAAGCTGAGCCTGAAAGAAGAAAAACAGCAAAATGAGGAAGTGAGTGAACTGTGCAACAAACATTAAGTGTACCTGTCAATAACTAAAGGGGGCAGTTTGTAAAACAAATTTCAAAGGTATCAATTCTCTTTATTTTAATGTCCACCATTGTACCAGCAATTTTGAAAGTTTTCTGGCAAACTCATCTTTCATAATCCATTCCGACTGCCACATTAACAGTGAGGCAGCGCTAGGATGATGGTTAAGGTCCCAGAATGGATCTATATTCTAAAGCTTCAAGAGCCTTGGTCATAGCAATATGACACTTGCTGATAAAAGAAGCAAATTCCTTTACTCGGGCTGTAATCAATCAACTCACAACTTTTTCTATTGTGGATCAAACAAAATACCAATCATAGGCTGAAAACAAAGATGACAGGACACTCACAAATCAGGGACTCTGTAGTCATCATGTAGTGGGGAATTGGGTTCCAAATGGGTTAATTCTGGTGGTAATTCTTTACCCTCAGATAACAGAGAAGCTCGCTCCTCTCGCAGTTTCCTTCTCCTTGCCCGTTCTGCACAAAATTAAAAGAGGGAACATTTATTTTAGAACCAAAAATACAATGTTTTAGGAGTTAGAGGCTTCCCTACCTGGGCCTGAACCTTGCAGCATCCAAGGAAATCAGCAATTAAATAATGCAAACATATACTGTAGCAGAACCTGGACCTGATCACTCACCTTCCACAGAACGGACCTTGTCCGCCAATGCTCGCTTTCTCTCCTCCTTCTGCATCAATTCCTGCTCTTTCCTTTGCATCACCAGCAGCAGCTGCCGCTCTTCCTCTTCTTCCTGCACTCGGGACTGTTCCACCCCCTGCAGGACATAGAAATGCTTTTATTAGGGCCACAAGAAATAATGTGCTTGTAAATGCTAACAATCAGCATCTTTTTTTTTATTTTTGTTCCCTTTAGGTCTGTCAAACATACCAAGGGTTTTATCTGTTATCTGTGGAAATGCGAGCCACAATGGATTTAATGCCACTTTAATGTGGGCATTTGGGATGTTTTAACTTTTTCTAATAGCTGCAGAATATATTTTCTAGTGTTGGTCGAATAGCTCACTATTCGATTCGGCAGCTGTTCGGCCGAATAAAGCACAAAAATTCGGGTGGTCGAACATCGAATTCGAATCCCATTAAAGTCAACGGGAGAAAAATTTGGGTTTGTTTCAGCACTGTGTAGAGCTTCTACAGCCTCCAAACAGATGTAAAGAGATACATTATAAAAGATACATAAAAAGATACATTATAAAAAGATACATAACACTATTCCATACCCCAGTGCTTCACATGAATATCAAAGTGCACCTGTCAAATCAATATTAGGCTAAAGCTAGGTACACACTTCCAATAATTATTGTTAGAAAATGAACGATTACGACCGATCAACGATTATGCACGAATATACAATCATATTGTGCACAATCCGTACAGGCTGTAACAATATGATTGTTCATATATAATCCACCAACAGTGTCCACACGCTAGATACAATCGTTTGAACGATGCAGGGAGGGACATGTAACGGAGAAAGTGTACCGCAGAAACACGCACGATAACTGAACGACAGTACACGATAGTGAAAGATCGTCGGCCAATCAGATCCACCGTGGCGGTCGTTTATTTCCAACAACAATCCTCGTTCGTTGGTGTCCTTGGTCCCTTTTTTTTTGGCCAATCGGTTGTTCATAAGTCGTTTCTAACGATAATTTTTGGACGTGTGTATGCAGCTTTAGCCTACACGGACTGCATTCCCATGGGCTAATCTACACCAGGACGTTTCCTTCAGGCACGTTTTTAAGTGTTATCTTAAACGTTGCTTGCAACATTTAAAAAATTAAAACGCTGGAAAAACACGGGAAAACGCTTCCATTGAACTCAATGGAGGCTTTTTCAAGCGTTTTTAAGCTTTTATGAAAGCTTCTATTGAAAACAAAGGGGGCTTTTATAAACATTTTTAGCAGGTCTTTGGAATCTGGAAGCCCCCTTTAATAAGGAGACTCCCAGATCTCCACTGCCCCACCCTGGGGAATGAGTACAGGGGTACATAAATCCCCTTACTCATTCCCTGAAAGGGTTAAAATATAAGTAAAAAATAGGACAAGGCTTTAATTTAAAATTATTTTAATAATGTGTGTGTGTTTGTGTAATTTAACTTTTTTTTTTTTTCTTAAATTATTTATTTTTTTTTGGTTTTTTTTTTTTAAATTTTTTTTTTTTTTTTTTTTTTTTTACAGGTTATCCTACAATGACATTATGAATCATAATGTCATTGTGGGATTCCTGGACCGTGGGAACTGTGCGGTCACAGTTAATTGAAAGCAGGTGCCTTCAATTAGCTGTAACCGCAGGCAATAGGAGGGCAATGAATGGAGATACTATGTCCATTCATACCTCTACTGCTCTGTGATTGGCTGAGAAATAGACCAATGACAGAGCAGTAGAGGTATGAATGGAGATAGTATTTCCATTCAACCTCTATTGCCCTCGTATTGGCTCCAGGATCAGGGGAGCAGAGCTGTCAGCATAAAGCTCCGCTGATTGCTCTGCTCCCTGAGGAAAGGGAAAGCCTGATCAGGATTTCCCTTTCCTCAGCAACTCAGGGAGCAGAGCAATCAGCGGAGCTTTATGCTGACAGCTCTGCTCCCCTGATTTTTCCTCCCGAATTTTTGCTGTCGAATGCAGCAAAATTCGGTTCAGGTATACCCGAATTCGAACAGCCATATTCGGGTCGAATATAGGGACAACCCGAATTCGAACATCAACACTAATATTTTCTTTACAGCCAATCAAAAAAAAAAGCTCTGGTGTGGAATGGCTAATTGGAATGCATGGGAATTCCAAAGATGGGCATTTAAAAGCTAACCAAATGCACTGTACAGCAGAGGGAACTCTTACAACATAAATCTACTTTTCCATTCCTAACTGCAGTTCAACTCTGCAGCTACTTACATTTACAGTTCTAACATATGAGTACTCACCTCTACGGCTCTGACAAATACTACGTTCACATCCATAGTTCTGAGAGTGCTCACCTCAGACATTCTACAGCTGACATATACCACAAGGACTTACCTCAGACTGAAATGCCCCAAATCTAGGAAAATCGGACAGACTCTTAGAGGCTAGGTTGTTCTGCTCTCTTTGGGCTTTTGTCTCCTGGGAAAAAAAAATGAACAGAATTGTTGGTGAGATGACCCTCATCCTTTCCCAAATACAATATTCTCCCAACATCCACCATTTTCCTCACCTTCTGAGATATCATGCTGCAAATCTCTGGGAGGAATTCTTCGCTCAGAATCTTATACAGGTGACGCTCTTTCTGAGAAACCTTGTCGCGGAAGCTTTCCGTCAGCTCCCTCCATTCCTCCTCTGTCTGGCATATTAGACACCAGGATCCCTCACCGGGGGAGCTGGCTGAGGAAATAGACAAAATGCAAAATCCAGGAACAATGTTACAGCAACAGAGGTGAATATGCAGAGGAAATTCATCCTACAAACACCTTTAGTGGAACTCATGGTTTTGCATAGAACAGGAATCTTTTGTCAAAATTTCCATTGCTGTGCTCTTGCTGAAAGATTCTGTTCAGATCTTATCCTGGTGACTCTAAAAATATTTAGGTTATGTTGCGTTAACAATTCTCCAAAAGTTTCTAATTAAGTTGAACATCAGCAAAGAACTAATATAGTGGCAATCAGATTCTAAATATTACACTGCTGAAATGTTTTTTTTGGTAGGAGAAGAATTAATGTGTACAATATTTTGTAGTGAATAAAATAAAAAAATACTAATCCCGTACAAAGCAAAAAGTGCAAACAATGACAAAGTAACCAATGAGAAGTGGCGTCTCCTGCTATACAAAGGTGCAGGGAACAGAAAGGTGTCCATACATCAACATGATTTGTCAATTTTAGGATATGAAACACAGAACAGAAAAAAATATAACGTGACAGGAAGCCTCCTACCGTTCTTGAGCACTTTTATTTCTACCGCTGTCAATTCTGGCTTCTCACTAAAAATAAAAAAAGAATAGGTCGTTATTACTATTAGACTTTAGGGGCATAAAAAAAGCTCTGATAACAGCCAATTCTCCAGGTATTTTGATAATTTATGAAAAAAATAAAACAGTTTTTGTTACCTATTCAAGGTACTTGTCAAATCACTGGGTTGGCTAAAATTGCAACAGTTACCTGACATACCCAATCCCAGCTGCTCTAAGCTTACTGGCGTATATTGCCTAGCTGAATGGCCAGGGCAGACTTTGCAAGGTAAACATACAAAATTCCATGCAGATAGTGTTCTGCCAGAGATTGAAACCTGTGACCCTGGTGAGGCAGTGCCAGAGCTCTAGCCATTTACAAGTAGCATGCTTGATGTAAATAGGCAAAGCATTTAGCATTTTCAGGTGGCTAGCATTTGTATGCCACTCAGTGAAGGAAGGACTTATCTGAAGGAAAGTTGCTACGGGTAACAGAATTTTTGTTAGATGTTCCACCCATGGAAATGTTTTCACTCACCAGTTCACAGCCTGTTCTAGCTTCTTCTTCTTGGGAGGACGCCCTCGTTTCCTTACAGGCTTCTCTGGCTCCGCAGCTCTGAAAAGACATTGACATGATGGGAATAGTCAGACATAAACAGGACACTCTTAGTCTCTTAACGTTAATAGATTTATTTTTATTTATATTTTCACGTATATTACTCTACAGTTTTCTCATCCCCCTGCCTAGGGTTCTAATCCTTCCACAGAACAAAATAGCAGCTGGCATATACATCTTCTTACACTTCCAACTCCTGCTGACGCTTCTCTAAAGATGGCTCCTCCTTGTACAGACGGGTCCCGTAAAAATACCAATACAGATTTCCCTGAGTGTCTTCTCCCAGTGGCTCCACGCGCAAGCTGTCTGCGTCCAGACCCTGACACACACAAAACACGTGATAGGAAAAAACTAATCAAATACATTAAATGTCAATGAAAAATTCTTGTCAATCTTTGCCAACCTGACTTCTCTAACACAGTGGTCACCAACCAGTGGTCTGTGGACCACAAGAAAATTTTGGTCGTCCACAGAAAAATTATTTATTAATAAAAAAACATAAATAATGTTCTAATAATATCTTATTTACTGAAATGAATTTTAACCTTTATATTGCACTAAATTCACAAACTGTACTAGAGATGGTGCAGTGTGACGTCAGTGTAGTACCGGTACTAAGTTTTAAGAGGCAACCATTGCCGAGCCGTACGCTTCAGAATTGTTTCAACCATTGTTCCACGAATACTGATTCTAATCCGATTGTTTTATTTTTGTTAATTTCTCAGATGCTCTTTTAGGCAAGTATGACCTTAACTGTGTATTTATTTTAACTATTTACCGGTTATATTTAATGGCATCAAATAGTTTGACTTTTATAACTATCATTTCTTGTTTGGTCTTCGATTCGAATTAAATAAACCCATAATGAGTGAGAAAAAGCAAACAAATATTTTCCATTTCTTTAGTAATACCAAAGATAAGGCTACTAATGATAATAGTAACACTTTACTTAACTGTGGGCTGATCAATAAATCAGGGCCTCCACAGTTTTTGCCAGGCACCATTAGGAAGATCATTATTTTACAAATGTATTTAAAAAAGTTCATATTAGGGGTCATTTAATAATTTAAAATTATGAATTTAGTGGTCTGTGAGGTCCGCTGCTCGAGCAAGTTCCTGGTCATTGGACACCTTGTGAGACTCCATAATTACGGAACAGGTATAGGCCTACATATACATATGTCTTTTTTGCTATAGCACCCAGGTCATCCTTCTTGTCCTTCCACCACAACAGGCCCTTTTCTAGACACTGACCAATTGGGCCTTTAGAGTGCACCGGTCAATACACACATATAGGAGTTGTGAACATTGCAGACAACCAGTACAGAACTGTCATCTTCATCCCCACTTCACTATTTAGTGCATCACCAAGATGTAGAAAGGGCCCCTGACCCAATTTTGCCCATACTGTAACACCACAGCCCCATAAAATGGCAACAAATACCTTGAGAAGCTCAAACACATCATCGGCGTCCAGCCTGTAGTCACAGAGCCGGTGCAGGATTTCAACTCTGGTGCGCAGCGGCAGCTGGTGGAAATTTGCACCCTTCAGGGGGTTGGGTTTCCCCTCTTCCAGTTCCCAGCGGTAATTGATGATGTCCTCCAGGTACACATGGAAGGTCTGCCCCCTGTAAAAAAAGAATGGTAACTAGGTATCAGGAAGGACAGTGCAGAAAAGAAGACAAAGGAAGGACAGAAGACGATAGCCAAGACCAGTCACAACCACTCCAAAAAAATTATCAGATGGCAAAACTTTATATGTTCCTGTTGAGATTGGGCAATTATGAAAGATTTGCTAAAATCTTTCAAAATAGGAGTTCTGCTCTAGGTCACATGGATCATGTGTAATACCAAAGCATTCTCAGGATCCTTTAAGCATGAAAAGATAAAACATACAGGGCACTGAACACATAGACAAAGGGTGATGCCCTATTGCAAAGCCAAAATCTTTTTATTCTGGTACTTCCCCTGCCTTTGGCAAGATTACTTCTCACTTCCTGTTGTGTATGTGGAACAGGAAGTGAAGGCAATGTTCCCAAACCCCTCTAAAAGATTAAATTAATGCATGGAACTTACGTGATATCACGGCGCTGGTAGCATCCCTGCAGGAGACTCGCCACAAGTTCATTGAGAAACTCCACGTCATTTTGGTACAATGCATCTTCTAATTCCTGCAAATGAGACACAAGAGGGGATCAGGCTACAAAGAAAGGGCAGCTTCATTTTTTAAACACCTTCTCAGTGGAGAGGCTCTGTCATTGACTCTCCCCAGATTACAGACATTTAGTATTTTCTAGACAGAGGATCATTAATCATCCTAGCAGCCAGCACTATGTGGGATCCTCCCCCATCAGGTAGCCAAGCATGCAGCTTCTATAGTTAATGTATGAATGTACCATGGCATGCAGCGCAGGCATGTTGTGCTGAATGTTTAAACAAATCCTGAGGGCAGCAAATAATACAAAACAAGCCAGAGAAATGCCTGAGGAGTAAACAGAGATCAGCAGGTGATCATTTTAAGAATACTTAGTGTCTGTGCACTAACAACTGATGTTTTAGTGGGCAGAGTCAGACCCTGGATTTCTATATGGCAACATGTGTGTGCCGTGCCTCATCCTGTTACAACCTCCAAGTTGTGCACAGACCCGGGAAGCGCACACAGAGATGGTGGAAATGCAATATGATGAGCACAGCAGGTGTGCAGACCTGGAAACTCAATGCAGGGATGGTGGGAACCCTTCAAACAGACATAGCAGGTGTGCAGATGTACACACCAGACGTACTTGTGACTCCGAAATAACTGCTGCAGAAGGATTAGATTGACTCTAAATTTGAGTTTATTAATATTATTAATAATATTAAACAGGATTTATATAGCGCTGTACATTAGGTAGGGATTGCAAATAACAAATACAGACAGTGACACAGGAGGAGAAAACCCTGCCCCGAAGAGCATACAATCTGGGGGGAAGGGGGGGGGGGGGTAACACACAATAGGAGGGGGATATGTAGTGGTGGGAAGTAGTGAGGGTTTCAAAAGACAGAAGAAGACGGGTCGGCAAGTTTGAAAAAATGGGTTTTGACTGCGCTTTTAAATGAGCAGAAAGTAGGAGCAAGCAGACTAGGACGGGGAAGACAATTCCAGAGATTCGCAGCAGCTCTAGAAAAGTCTTGGAACCGTGCGTGTGATGAGGTTGAGTGAGGAAGTCAGTGAATCAGTTTAAAAACTTTGTAACCAAGGCACATAAACAGATATAGAACTAAAAATTGCTGGACATAATTGCGTTGTGTGCCACTGCTCCGTAGTCTTTATCAATCAGACAAACCAAAACAGAAAAGTCGATGTGCAAAATAAAATATTTTCTCTTTTCTAAGACTGGGTTCCTCGCTATAGAGTAATAGGGCTGTGCAGAGATGGCATAGTACCAGGGAGAAAATTAAGGACTGCAATAAGCCCCCAATAGACATGCCCAGGGAAGTCATCCCCTCAGCAAGCAACATATTTAAAACAAACAGTCCATGAAAGGACAGACAAACTGGAGAACTTAAAAGTAGAAGGCTAAGGCCGGCTAAGAGATGGAGTCTCATTGTGCCATCCTGCTGGGAAGACACAACAGAGGGGTCTCCATTGATGGAGATACTGGCTCAGAGACAATATTATCCTGGTGCCTGTGTAGGTCTTGGCAGTGTTCAAAAATGTTTGACACAGGTCAATCCACTGAGCATCTCATCTTGTCACATGCTGCATTGTCGAAGTCTGAACACTGGGGGTGAGAAGACTAAGGAAATGATTTGTCTTGCCTGCAGCAGACTGATGACAAACTCAGCCTGGGCAAAGTCAGTGTTTAACACAGAAATATTATTAGGCTGGGAGGGAAGAAATTATAGGTGGGTGGCAGCCCTGTATTGTGACCCAATTCTTCAGTAACTACAGAAATACAGCCAGGTGGTTACGGAAAATTGCTGGGTAGTGCACGGTGCCTGGCTAAAAGAGGCTGGGGAGAACACTGCTGAGGGGAGCTCAAGAATGTAATATTGTGGCATATCAATTTAATTTGTGCAGACTTGCAAAGTTTCACATTAAATTCAGGGAAATTTTGTATTACCTTACAGTGACCTGACCTCATCTCCTGTTCAATGGTTAATTGCCTGGATGGTAATGCAATGGGAGTGGAACAAATTACCTTCCTTTCACCTACAATCCTAAAGCAGCCAGCACTCCACCCCACTGGCACTAGGTTGGTCCCCTGCAGTCTCTTCCTAGGCCTCACTGTAGGGACAGTTTTGACTTTGACTACAAATAGCAAACTGGAATATCAAGTATCAGGCAGAACAAGAGTAAGATAAGTTTTACTCCTACAGCTTTATCTCTTAGAAAAAAATGAACAATTAACTATATGAACAGTGAAGAGGTTGACCCACTGCAAGGGTACGAAGGTCTGGAGTTCAGCTTTAAAAATGCATCTGGAAAACAAAAGGTGGGCAAACTTATCTAAAGTTCTTGCAGAGGATCTGCTTTATTAATTGTCAGATCACCAGATTCTTTTCATGCTGAAAAACCTATAAAATAATGGTTTTCAATGCTTTCCAATTAAGCTTATCAAGCGCTTTTTTTGCCAATGTTGCTCAGGGCAAAGTACCCCAGGTTGTTTAAGTGACCCCCTACATCAGTAATATCCCTTTTGTGTTCTGCATTCAGGACAGACCTGGCCACAAGATGGCCGAATGGCTAAGGCTGTGCGGGATTGAGCTGGCCTCCACCTCCACCCCCAACAGACACATGCTGATGTCCGGCTGAACTTCTGACCCGGCAGCAGCCAAATTCCTGCACCCTCTACCCCTTTAACCTCTATGTGGCTGGAATATAGCATTCTGCTACCTGCAGCCTTCACCAGAGGTTCCTTCATATGACACAAGAGATCTGACACCCATCACTCCTAATTCCTTGCATTGTCATTAGACAATCACCACCATTTGTAATTATTGCACATATACTAAATTCATGGCAAATCTAGAATCCACATTCACACGTGCAGATGGATGCAGAGCAGAAGGGCTTGTTATACCTTTAAACACAATTTAACCTATAATTCATTTTGAATAGGCACTCAATGCACACAAAAAAACACACAAAGGCAGCAATGCATTGCAATACAAAACATTTACATCTGTGTGTGATGTGCACTACACTGCAGTTATATTAAACTGTACGTGTGTGTGTTGGGGTCTCATTAAAGCACCAAAACTATTTATTGTAATTTTGGATATAGTAAGAAAGTTTTTACTGCAGTCTTCATCAAAACTAAGGCAATTCACCCCCTCTGTTTCTGTTGTCCATGATGGCAATTCAAAATGTCAGCTAAACAAGAAGTTAAGTTAGATCTTCCAATGGTAACAAACCTCACTCTCACTTCTGATTCACTTCTGAAACCCAATCAGAACACAGACTGCAAAAAAACCCAACAAAGGCTGTAACACCAATCAACAGATCAAATAAATCACACGCATAGCAAGGGACGAATTTTGAAATGGCCAAATTACACAACATTGGAGCATTGTACGACCATGGAAAACAATCACTACAATCTACTTGTGTGTCCTACTCCATAGGGAGCAATTTGTTCCCTGATCTGTTTAGCTATGGATTTCTACTCCTACCAGCAATAAATCACTTGGGAATTTACTTTCATGACGGAGCTTCTAAATATCTCCTGTGTGGATTTAGCCTGATGAGGTCACTGAATTCAGAAAGTGAATCTGTCTGTATCTCTACATGTGTAGATGAATCAATGACTGACATGTCACAATATACAGCAACAACAGTATCAGGTTTCAGAAAACCTCATCCTCAAATATTGGAGCTTCAGTTCATGGCCATCAGTCTGGTGCAGGCAGGAGTAAGCATTTTTTCTCTTTTCCCTTAATTATCAGACTGCAACATTGTAACAGTAAAACTGCGTACACACTTGCAATTTTTGTCGCTGGAAAGGATCTTTCACGATCCTTTCCAACGACAAGGGACTGCACGATGCATGAACGATGCTGTACATACAGCACCGTTCATGCTCCATGGAGAGGGGAGGGGGAGAGCGACGGAGCGGCACCCTGCTGCGCGCTCTCCCCTTCCCTTTCATTAGGATCGGTTGTCGTCCATCGTCCATGGATCCGGCAGGACGGTCGTTCGGACGATGGACGACACCGACTGTACACACAGTACACTGCAGACTGTACACTGCAGATTTTCGCCCGATATATGGCCGATGCCAATTATCGGGCGATAAAAATCTGCCGTGTGTACGTAGCTTTAGGAGAGGTTGAGCTGATCTACTACACAGCCACCAGGACCAACCATAATCATAAATAATGTCATCTGCAAGCCATCATCTCAGTCCTGGAAGTGGACAGGGACCCTGGATGATGCCTGAGAAAAGATAGTGATGTCCCTATGCAGAGAAAAGCTGTTCAAGCCATTTTCATCGAGTGATTTAATACATGCAAGAGACAATAAATACATGGAAGTGTTAGGCTAAGTACATATACACGTGCAATATTTATTGTTAGAAAAGTAACAATTTAAGACCGATCAACGAGTATTCACGATTGTTTTGAACGATAGTATAGTACATAATTCTGTACATGCTGTAATGATACGACCGCTAAAATATAATCCACCAATAATGTACACACGCTAGATAGGATTGTATGAACGATGCACGTAATGACGTGTACCACAGAAAGTGTACCGCAGAACCATCCGGGATCACTGAACAACCGTACACACAATAGATAGCGAACGATTGTCACCCAATCAGATCCGCCGGGACGGTTGTTTATTTCCAGGAACATTCTTCAGCGGTGTTGGCCAGTGGTTGTGCATTTTTTTTGTTAACGATTATTAGACGATCAGTCATTAATCATTCATTTCCAACGACAATTTTTGCACGTATGTACGTAGCCTTACACGAACACATTTTTTGCATCTATGCCCTAAAAATAAACAAAATAAATCCTGCAGACACCCACTGGGCTAACCAGTCTCAGGAAAAGTAATAATTATTTTGAGTATACCCCTGGACACCCAAGACTATGAAGAATATACAGATGTGCGTACATAGCTTTAGTGTGATTATGTTGGTGGTCATGTCTTCTGCACATTTTCTGCACTAGCCAAGCTGGATATTTCAGTAATGACAATTTACTGAGTATCAAACAAGGACCTTATGAAATCCTCAGCCAGCCTGCATACCACCCCCCTCGTGCTGAAACTCAAGGTTTTGTTTCATCCTCCTGGAAGAGAAAAGGTTAATGGCACTTCAAAAAAGCCCTATGAAAGGATCTATTTGACATATCAAAAGCAAATGGCCTGGGGGGAGGGAGGCTTGTTGTTTACAACTCACACCCACCCACAGCCACTGGGGGGTCATCCCCCATTACTGCCCCATAACAAAAGCTCCAACAGCAGCACAGGGTGAGGTGTGAGGCCCTGCACCAAGTGCAACACAATCGACTCCTCTGATACAGGCAGAACCAATGCAATTGCTGCAGGGTATCACCAAATACCCTCCTGGGTATTTTACAAGGAAGGCCAAGCACTGCATCTGGCCCATGATTTGCAGAACCAAAGGATCTGTCAACACAAAAGTGATGTATTATTTAAAAATGTCCAAGGGTTTTCCTGCATCTCCACACACAATCTCAAGCCCTACTTTTAGATTCCATCATTAGGTCCCACTCCTGCTGCAGAGCCAATGCTCTGTTTTCAAGATGCATGCTATAAGAAAATAGGTACAGGGAAACCTTGACATTAGCAAATATGAGTGAAGCATGGAAAGGCAAATGCATACCGAATTCATATCATGCATCTTGGTTTGTCCGCACCAAACATGCTACAGAGCAGAAAACATAAAATGAATCGGCGACATCATAATTAAGGCCTAGTGCAGCGGTGTCAAACCATGGCTCGCGGTTCAAATCTGACCCGCAACGTCCTTTTTTTTGGCCCCCAAAAAAATTCTAAATATGAATTGCAGCTGGCCAGCCGCTGCATTGACATAGCGCCGCTACTACAATTCCCAGCATCACTCGCGTCTATATTTTATAAATGCAAGTAATGCCGGGAATTGTAGTAGCGGCTTCACTAGAGTCTATAGACCAGCAGCGACTCTCCCCATGCGTGGCCCCGCATTGGACTGTTTTCTTGACACATGGAATTGTAGTAGCAGTGCTATTTCAGTTTCAAGTTTGACCCGCGACTTTGTTTTAAGTTTTTAATTTTGGCCCACTGTGTATTTGAGTTTAACACTCCTAGCCTAGTGGGAAGGAGAGACTCCAACGACCACTAGCCAATACTACTGCTGAAGCCTCTGAAATAACTGCTGGACTGTCCCATCCTTAGCAGCAAAGTGGAAGTCCAGGTTAAATATCACACCATTTATAATCTGATTGTACAATCGCTTTATTAACCCTACAATAAAACCATACAATAACTGTTGGTAGATCTAAAAGATGTGTACAATCAGACTGTGTTGTTGGTAGCCAGCCAGTGCTTACCAATATATTTTCATGAAGATCCCAGAATATGAGCCTGTAAAAATATGTTCCTCAATTCCAATTATTATTACATAGTATTTATTTAGCGCTGACATATTACGCAGCAATGTACAAAGTCCATAGTCATGTCACTAACTGTGCCTCAAAGGGGCTTACAATGTAACGTCCCTACCTATGTCATATGTCATTAAAGTAGTCTAAGGACAATTTTTTGAAGGGAATTCAAAAGACGATCAACCTAATGTTAATGTGGGAGGAAACCCACACAGACACGGGGGGAAAACTTGCAAACTCCATGCAGATAGTGTCCTGGCCGAGATTTGAACCTGCAACCTCAACCAAAGGCGAGAGTGCTAACCACTGAACCAACCTAAAATGGGGCACTCTGTAAAGCCTGTTGATTCTGGCTAACACAGGCCGCATGTAGCTCCTACAGTATAATATATATGTTTTTCTTCAGGAAGCGAGGAACATTTGTAGTAGACATTAAACTTTTAGGATGCGGTATGGTGTGGATGCCCGTGGCGCAGCAATGATTTATTTTTTTTATTACTATCAATACAAAATAAATTAATTAAAATAATATTCAATGGAGGCACATGAAGAGTCATCTGTGAGTAATCCCAGCCTGACAAGAGTTAACAACATGACAGGATGCTGCCAGGTTGTTTATGCGCAGAGCCTGCCGGGCTCCTCCAGGACTGTGTGACAAGACTGCTGATGAGACTTCTCAGGGTTTGTGGTGGCTTTATAGGTCCCACCACACCCCTATAATCAGCCTGGCAGCTGCTGCGCTGCGCTGAGGCTCCGGCCTCCTGCACCTGGGTATCTCCCAGTTGGCTGCGTGGTTACGAGCGCCGCGTACAAAACAGCCTGGGAGATGTGCAACTGATGAGCGACTACTGCTGCAAGAATCTTTGTTGTGGGATGATGGCATAAGTGGCAACAATCGATGTCAAAAGTGCAGCTTGGCCCTCAATAAAATACAAAAATGTTTAATACACAATTATACACATACACTGCTAAAGCTAGAGTTTTGAGCGCTTTACAGAATCCTCATCCCCCTGATTCTTTTCGTTTTTTCTGTTGGTGAGAATTTCCCTAACTTCTTGTTCTAACAGGAAGGAGAGGTAAATCTCTCCTAAAAAGGGAATTACCCTTGAACAGTGGCCACTAAAACAGTGATCACCAGGACAAAGAGGGTGAATCTTCCCAGCAGGGACACCTACAGCAACAGGGTTCTCCCCAGGCCCTTTTAGCTGGGCGCACCACTCGGCACTTTTCAGCACCCACCCGGCTGTTTTGGGTGGTTACTAAAGAGTTTGGTCACAATACAGGGGCTGCCACCCACCTACAATTTCTTCCCACCCAGCTTAAAAAAGTTTCTGGGTTGAGCACTGAGCAAGCAATATAACCTGATAGGGGTTCTAATCCTGCCAATGCTATCCAAAAAAAGTTTGGGCTTTATATTTAGTAGGTAAATTTTGATTTTAAATTTTAAGTCCCAAGCAGCTCCAGGTCACATGCTGTAAAAAACTATTTTAATGTTTAATTGCAACATGCACCCTAGGGTCACCCTTGGGCATTTGTTATATGCGGCCAGCTGTGATTGCCTTTTTCATGTTTGGTGTGCGCTGGTCATAATACATCATGGGTTTTCTGCTACCCTACTGTTGTACTACTTCAAACCAAGAAGAAGAGTTTCAATTGTTTGCAAAAAAGTGTTTAAATGTGGTTCTATTCAAGTCAATGGAAGTGGCTGAGCAGCAGACTACCCCAAGGAGTTGCTAACCAGGGATTTGGGGCGGATGAGGACTGGTTGACAGTGGTGAACTGTAGAACTGTACACCTCTCTCCTAATCCTCACATCTCTAACAATTTTTGTTTTATCAGAATCCCTGAAACTGGACACAGCATTCTAAAAAAGATCTATATAGGGAATTAGGACCTCCTTCCTCCTGCTGGTGTGGATCCCTCCAGTGATGCACCCCAATAATTCTATTCGCTCCCCCCACTGCCTGATCACAGTTGCATAATCTGAAATGAGCACTCAAAATCCTTTTCATCCGTAGTGTTAGCCAACATTGTACTCCGATATTGTTCTCCATCAGAGGGTATTTTTTCCCCCCGAAGCACTTTATTTTGTATTTAGAAGCAATAGACTGCAGTATTACACCAATATAACCAATCAAACTGCAAACTATTTTTCATGTCAAAAATATATCAACCCAACTGAACACCTTCATCTCACCAGACAAACCTTACCCAGCCAACCAACATTCAGGTATTTCACCTATGGATTACATACAAATTTAACAGAACAGTCTGTGTTCCAAATAGACCCTATTTACAACAGAGGTGGCTGACTAGGTCTCAGCTTACCCAATTTTTTTAGTCCACATCTACTCCCTGCAGTTCCAAAAAAATCTGTGTAAGGGCAGGTAAATACCTGCTTTGGAATCGGGCACAACTATTGGCACTTTGCCATCCACTTGGTCAGCTGCACTGCAGTGCTGGTTCCTAAAGAATTAGCATCTGCATATTTGACAGCTGGCAGCCCTATTTATGCCTTATGTGGCTGCCGCTGGGAGACACTGCATGTATCATCTCCCCAGAGGCAGCAGTTCCCTGGCAAGAGGAAGCCGAAAACACATCGCAAACTCATAGCCAGTGTGAAAACAGGACCGGAATATCTAAATTGGATACTTAAGTTGGCATATCCTGGTTTCTGTTTGAAAGATGGCACAGGGATCTAAGGACATCACTTAAGAGTGTCCCAAAAGCAAAAACCTACTTTTGTAGCCTCTCCATTTGCCCTGGTGACCACAAATCAAAAATTTTATTGGTCACTGGAACAGTAACAAAGGGAAATATTTTAATGGGGACACGCATTTTGGTGGCAATACCAATTATATTCTAACAAAAAAATAGTCAATAAATCTTTGAATTAATACGATCGAGGTTCAAACCCTTCACAACTCTAAAATACATTAAATTTTACATAATTTTCTACACTACCTCACATATTTCTAGTGATACAAAAGTCTTTAAAATCCTAAACATGTGCAATACACGAGCGCTATCCAAATGCTGAAATTCCGATTGAGCCCCAGTACAGTAACCGGCTATAAAAGATTATTCTGTATGGCAGCCAAATCGCTAACATTTTATAAGCCTTTTAACACCGGCTTTTACAAGTGTAAGTGCTGCATGTCAGGCACGGTATGCATTTTGGGGTCTGCGCTCTGTGTGGTCTCATGTGGACAACCCTAGAATGCTCCAATATCTGCCAGTGCTTGGAATTTTGACATTTTCTGGTTTGTAATAAATACTTTGCCCCACATTCATAAAAATAAAATGTGATGAAAAAAGTAAATGAAAAGATAGAAAAGTTAATTGTGGATAAAACTAACTATTTCAGTAATCAAATACAATTGTATGAAGTTTCTGTGGTCCTCACACTGCATAAATATTAATATAATCACCTGATCTGCATACATTGATGGCTGGTGTACACTTTTGCATTAAGGTAATGCAGGTTACAGCACAGCATTTTAACATACACTTGTGTTGAAGTAATATTGACGAACAGCACTATTTGCAGTATTATTCATTTAAAATGGCGCCCCAAGGCTGGAAACACACCACATGATTTTTAGTGCCTGGCATTACAAAAAGGATGAAAATATGTTTAGAATAAATGTGCTATGTGAGATACTCTCTTTCCACACGTAACATGTTCACAGGACTTTTCGAATTGTGGCCGTTTCGCTCATCCGGAGCATGATTACAAACTTTATACTGCACTACTTGCTGTTATTATCAATGTACCTTACTGTTTGTTCTCGTGTCAGTTTACGTTTTATGCTATGTATTTGAAAACTTGAAAATAAAGAATGTGTTAAAAAAATAAATGTGCTGTCTTTACACAAATATGTGCGGTAACACACTGAAATGACGAGAGAGGAGCCCAAGAAAAAGAACCAAAACAAGCAAGTGGACCGAAAATCCTAAAGCTTAACTCCAGGCAAACTGCTAAAACAATTGGGACTGTTTAACTAGCCAGTGGAATTATATTTCTATCCAGACACTACATACTGTATGTACAGCGCTCATTTATGCATCGTGCAGTCTTTTGTCGTTGGAAAGGATCCCGAAAGATCCTTCCCAATAACAATTAATGCACGTGTGTTTGCAGCCTTAGGATTTACACAGCCATGCCACACAAAGCAACCCTGTCTGGCAGGTCAGGAGAACAAATGTTTCCCTGCTGCATCTAAGGAACTGATACAGGTCTTGTTCCTGCAGGTCTGTAAAAAGATAAGCATCAACTGATAAGCATTTCTTTTTCACTCTTCTCCTATCAGTATGTTTCTTGTCAGAACACTGCAACAAAATTTATTCAGGTTCTCCTACTGAATCCCCCCACCCCCAATCTAAGGCTAGGTACACACTTGCAATAATTGTCGTTAGAAAACGAACGACTAATGATTATGAATAATTAGCCACGATTATTTTGAACGATCGTATTGTACACAATTCTGTACATGCTGTAATTATACGATCGTTCAAATATAATCCACCAATAATGTACATAAACTAGATACAATCGTTTGAACGATCCGGGAAGTGACATGTAAAGGAGAAAGTGTACTGCAGAACCATCCACGATCACTGAACGACCGTACACACAATAGATTGCGAACAACCGTCGCCCAATAAGATCCGCCGGGCGGTCGTTCGTTTCCAGCGACTATCCTCATTCATCTGCATCGTTGTGCACTTTTTTGTTAACCATTATCGGAAAAACGGTCGTTAATCATCCGTTTCCACCGATAATTATTGCACGTGTGTACGCAGCTCAAGGCTACTATTGCAAGCTCAAGGCTACGTACACATGTGCAATGGTCCTCGTCCGATAATCAGCTCAGGGCTGATATCAGATGAGAATCTTGCGTGTGTACAGTGCTCGTTGTACGATGACGACAACCGATCCTAATGCACAAGTGAAGGGGGAGAGAGCACAGCAGGGTGCCGCTCCATCGTTGGAAAGGATTGTGAAAGATCCTTTCCAACGACAAATATTGCACGTACGTATTGAGTACTTAGCCTAAGCTCTGCTGTATATGGACTGGTATCAAAGCAAACTCAGTTACTACTTCAATTAAAAAATAATAATGCATTTGGCCGTATTTATTTCAATTACCCTGTACCCCAATAAAATTAGCACCAATATAAAGCTTTTTATTTTATGTTCTGATGGGAGTGCAGAAAGGTTGGAATCTATGCCAAGTGTCAATGACGAAATTCAGCAGCTCTTCATTTCTAAATTTTGTGGTACCTTGAGTAGCCAACGCAAATGATCAGAGAATCTAGTACTGTCTGCAGACTTATTTCAAGCAATGTCATCTGTCCTGGCAAGTTCCAACCCCCCCCCCCCCTACCCAAAGTACAGAACCATCCTGTGTTAACCAAGAAAAGGTACAAGGGAGGTGTTCAGTATTCCTGTTCTAAGGTAAAAAGGTTGTTGTACCATAGATACTTGGGCAGAAGTGTGTTATTGACAGGACCATGAGGTGAAAATACTGGGGGGGAAAAAGCTAAAAAAAAATACATGGACCACAAGAAATGAGTGGCAAAATGTTATACTTGTTTACATTCAGATACATGAATAAATAAATGTTTATAAGTGGCATATTGGTGGTCACACATGTGCCAAAATAGCAGTGCAATCATTTAATGTGAATAATTTGATTCCTTTAGTATGCTTGACACTGCCAGAAAAAATCGGGTGTAATGAAAATTTTGATCGCTTCTGATCAACCCAATAAATATGTGTGTGTCAGAAGATTTGATTAAATAAGGCAGTTTTTAACACATCATTGATTTTTTTAAAATTCCTAAATATTCTCAGTTTGGTTACCAAATGCAGAAGTACTTTACTTTAAACAATACTTTAAAACTTTCCTAAACCGCCAAAATCAATTGCAGATCCCTAAACCGCCAAAATCAATCACATCTTAATATGTATGACTATTTTATGGAACAAAAGAGTTTTGTATTCAATCTGCTGTTACGCCAACACAAAGGTGGGTATGAAAATTATAATACAGCCGTAGAACTAAAAAGTTTTTGTACCCATCCATGAACACACAAAAAAAACACAAATGAATCATTTTGGCAGACCAGGCTACATGCACAATGGTGGCACCAATCTGCACGCCAGCCCAAATTATCTCCCCAACATCACCCTAAGGAGGAGTCCTAGGACCGGAGGGCGTCAACTATCTACATAAAAGGGATAGAGTTTACTATCCATCCCTATCATAACACAATGCCACGTGCTGCCCTCACATAGACCTAAACACACTGGGCTGGATTATCCCCTCTGCTCACACAAGGGAAACCCACCGAGTTCTCTTTGCTGTGACAAAAGCAAAAAGAAAAATCTGTATTTCCCAGTTCAGAAATTACCGTTTAGAAAAACTTTAGATGTGTGTGCAATTTCTTTCTTGAGTTATATAATAATATATTATAAATAATTTTTTGGAACAATTTTAATCTTGTGACAGCACACAACAAAAGTCGCCGCAAAGTAAAACGACTCTGAAGCTCACGTTACCAATGACATAATGACAAAAATCCTCCCTGTGGAAGTTGATTTTTATTGGTTTGGTATGGACACAATTTTCTGTTCTGAAAAATATTCCCATTTAGATGTTTTATCCACACAACAGACAGGACTTCGAAGCTGGCAATGCACAGGGCAATTTTAATCTTCTTTAATTGGGATTTTGAGTGAGATAAATGAACACAATGTGCCATCTACACTTTATATAAATATTAAGATTTTGGTAGGTTGGTTTGATGGCTCACTGGTGCGATTAGGCAATTGTCACGCTTATGTTAAGGTTTTACAGCACCAAGAGCCAAAACGAGTTGTAGTACATGCCTTTCCAAGTCAGGAAAAACATTTCCCCCCCCCCTCCAACGCACCATGTTTTTTTGATGGGTGTGGAGGGCTCATAGGAAGTTACTGGGTGCATACACAAGCAATACATATACATGTGCACAATAATCTGCATGTATAGGTGTGAATAGGGCCTAAAAACTGGCTGCAATTACCAGATAAACATGTTTGTACACGGCAACCCTTATAGACCATTCTAATCAGATGCTTTTAAAAAAACAAATAAGTTACCCCTGCCTCCATTATTAGGACTTCTATGGATTTCAAGATATGACGTCTCTGATTGGGAACTATATTAGGTTATAAACTGATTTGCCAAAAAGGTCATTTTTACAAAGCAATGCAAGGCACTACATCTATGAGAACAAAGCGCACTTAAAACGTCTCCTCTTACTCTGTGCAGGAGAGTACAGACAACAAAATGGAAAAGAGCTGGAACCCTCATAAAGCCTCTCAAGTGCCCCAGAAGGGGCCCGACCTTTCAGACAATAAAATATGGCAGCCGCCTGATGGGCCTCCCAAAAGTGAAAAAGTTAAACTTTTTGTTGCCTGGGGTAATCAGCTCCAGCAGGCAAAGGGTTACACGCCCCCCTCCCTGTGGAGTTTTTCAGGCTCCTGCAACCACATTAACACTACAAAGAGAGGCTGCATCACCCTGCCAACTGACAAGAGGCTATAATGACTTCACTACAGCTGGCCATACACAGGGTCTAATGCTTGGAAAGGAAAAAACAAGACCAATGCACAACCTTACATTAACCCAACATACACCTAATATCCCTGGCAATTCCCTAATTACAGCCTATGGGGGGAATCAGGTTAGCCCTATACTTTTCAACTTAGCGGAATCCCTTGGCACCATCCTAATATTTGTCCAAATAATTGCTTACAGGCTGTAAACAGTAGGATGGTCTCGTATCCTCATGAGAAATGTGCAAACCATGTGCGGCCAGAATAAACCAAAATTTCAGCCACAAAAAATAAAATTTTAAAAATGTAATAGTCATGTCAACAATGCATGCATGCATGCAGCCAAAAGTACGTGCACGCCTTTTTAATGGTTGAACTGTGCATGGTTCACAACTCTCATCATGCAAGAACATTTTAGGCAGTTATGCATTTTTTAACTTGTGGTAACATTTCAACAAGGCTCCTTTTTTTATTTGTAGCATGTCTAAGCCCCAATGCACAAAACCAACTGGTCTGGAGGTCTGTACAGAGACTTGATCTCAATCCTTAACACCTTTTGGATGATTTTTTTCGGATTTTCTATAATGGGTTAGTCGTTCTCATCCCCCATTAGTACCGGACATTACAAATGGGCACAAATTCTCACAGACACACTGCAAAATCTAATGGAAAGCTGACCCAGATAAAAGAAGGCTGGAATAGCCAGAAAGAAAGAGCAAATCAACATACACTGCCAAGGTTTTGAAATTGGATATCCTACAAACTTATATTGGTGTGATGATCAGGTGTCCAGAGATTTTTTAACAGTGCAGATGGCCTAAAATTTTGTTATCACTCGCTTAAATATTCCTGTTTAATAAGTAATAAATACCGAAAAAATTGTCTTTTTTAAAAAACTCTAATGTGTTGATTATCTTTGTACAGAAACGAAAAAGCAACAGAAACTTTAAAAAAAGGACATTGTAAAGTCACAATGTGAATGTGTTCATGCAAGTGCACAGCCCTGTCCCCCCTCCCAGAAGCCTTGCTGGCCCTAGATGACACAAAGTAGCCAGAACAAAACAAACACAGGGGCTTCCCCAGTGCCAGAGCCCCTCCACCCAATCCAGACCCCTCCACCTACTATCAACAGGACCCAGAACAAAACACTTCCATTACATCCAGCAGATTGCATCCCAAAAGAGAGCCACAGGAGGGAGACAAGACAGCCCCACACTCTGCAGGCTTAACTCTTCATGGAGAATGGACAGCAGAGAAAGGGGTTACATCAACAGAAACTTCACCAAATGCCTAAAATATAGGAAAAAGCCCACCAAAAAATATAACGTGTAATAGAAAATAACAGAATCACAGACTGGAAGATTTATGATGTGAATGTTGCATCATTATGTTGTTTTCCCTCAATGCGAGAGACCACACTTGCTGGGATGACCCTTTTAGAAGAGTGCGGTCTTTCTTGGCCTGTTATCCCAGAGGAACCCTTTAAAAATGATCAGGTCTTAAGTGGGACCTCTGTAAAAAGTAAGAAGAAGAATGCCAGTTACATTGATGGTCATTGAGTAAACCAAGCTGTGGGCACCATTTACAGCCAGCTTTGGCATCAGGCCACTGGCTCCGCCAAGTTGAGTTGGCCCACGAACTAGGTAGATACCATCCAACCAAAGGTCAATCAGCAACAGCTCAAGGAACCTCTGAAAAATTCCTAGGGTTGCACTGAAGTCTGGCTGGCGTAGCGTGGGAGCCTGCCCGATTACATACACATTGGGGTACCATGTGTGGGCAAAACGTTCAAACATTGCAGCTGCTAATAAATTGGACTTCTCATGCCATAAAGTATTTGGTAATAAAGGAAAGGTGCCTATAGACATGAATTTTGTTTAGTGTGACGAATTACAGTCTGTAAGCCATCTTTGTCTCCTGGCCTTTGACTTCTTGGGAAGTGACAACTGAAAAGTTTCAAGCCAACCACTATGGTTCCACCACCCAAGGTAGGCAGTTCTTGGAAGCTCTGTTCCTGAGGAGCAATTTTGTTTTGCTCACTTGCATGCTAATAAAACTGTGCATGCAGGGCTGATCATCGTTGGATGTCTACAATATGCATTGTTCGCATATTAAATAAATAAATAAATAAAAAGCTCTGTGGTCAATAAAGGGGTTTAAACTGTTTTAGACAGAATGAAAAAACAAGAGAACACATCAAGGATTTACTGCTGTGTGCCCGCTGTGAAGATTTCTCCTTGCCACCATTGTTATCCAGCCTGGAAATATGGGGAGAGTTGTCACTGGAACAGAAAGTGAGGGGAAATCTTCTAATACATACCTATTGTTTCCCTCTCTTTTGAGAAAACACTTCTCAAATGTTGTGTCACAAAATGCTAAAGCAAGTAATATTTGTAACTATTCCTTCTTTTACCAAAACACAAAAATAAAGAAAAAGTTTTGACTGTAGATCATCAATGAAAGGGAATATTGCAATAAGCCTAGGAGAACAATCATTGTTAAGTTTTATTGTTGGAGTAATGAAGAAAAATCAAGTCATACAGCAATACAGCCCATAAACTATTACAAATAATCCCAATATATTACTCAGGTGTCAAGCACAATTTTTTTGGACAGTTGCTGACGTTATATAATGTGTTCAAATAGCTTTGTGTCTTTTGCAAAAATAAAACCTCAAGGTGTCCAGCAATGGAATATTCTCAATGCAATGTTGAACCACATGTGCAGCTTTGTGGCCATTTCACCTGAAAGTGGTAAATTTTTCAATGACGGTTGTTTTTTTAGAATTGACATCAGATTGTGGAACAACCAGAACACCCAAACAAGTGCCAAGGCACTTAAGCCTGACTTGTGACATCACACACACACAACTTTATTTTGCTGTGTTGTCATAATTTCTGGAAGCTGATAAGAAAAGAAAGAGAGTAGCTGATATTTATTATTTTATTAGGCACATTAGATGATTTCCTGAGAGACTAACATTTCTTGTTTCTGCAATATAAACATAAACTGCAAAGTCAAAGCAGCAAATGACCCAGAGACACAAAGACGAGAGATGTAAAACCATGGTTGACAGACGGAGTCCTAAATTTTGGGACCAACTGCTGCCTGGTAGCGTCTGGCAGCCAGATGGGTCAAAGCAGAGCCCAGTCCCCACCCACAACACGAGGCTCGGGAGGGGTAAGTTCCACCCAAAACAAGAAAGCATTGACAGAGCAAACATGGTGCCAAACGGAGTACCCTGGAGTGACCCCGCATATCCAAGGACAAGGTAACCAGTGGCAAGTACCCCATTGATGGGAATGGTCCATAGGCACCGACAGACTTAGAAAAACAATGTACTGCCAGGGATGAGCCAATATGAATCTGTGGAACCCAAATGCTGCATACCATGCCAATACATCCATGATTCCCCAGCACTATGATCATACCCCACAAACACTGGACACCGCCAGCAGTGTTATTACCCAACCAGTAAAGTTGCCTCTAAATTTCCAGAATTGTCATGTACATCCTAGATACCACTCAGCCATGATACCCTTCTACAGTACAAATGCCCCCGCATAGTAACTCGACATCCAGGATGCCACTGTACCTATTGCCTCTGCCACATACCCAACTCCATCTACAACCTACACACATACCCCACAGAAATGTTACCCCTGTGTGACCCCAGGATACGCTCAACACTGCTACTCTATACACTCCAGATGTTTCCAGTATAGTAACTAATGTATTTTCAGAACTGTCCCCCCATACACCCATCAGCACTGCCCCCCCCATACACCCCCAGATACCCCAGTTACCCATCAGCACTGCCCCCCCATACACCCCAGTTACCCATCAGCACTGCCCCCCCTTTCCCCATACACCCCCAAATACCTAGCAGCACTGCCCCCCCATACACCCTCAGATACCCATCAGCACTGCCCCCGATACACCCCCCCAAAACCCATCAGCACGGCCCTCCTCCATACACCCCAGTTACCCATCAGCACTGCCCCCCCATACACTCATCAGAAATGCTCCCGCCCCATACACCCCCAGATACCTATCCTCAGCACTGCCCCCCATCCCCAAGTTACCCCTCAGCACTGCCCCCATACACCCCAGATTTGCAGTGATCCCGGTGTAGCCCACAGATCAGCACCGATCCTCCCATACACACGGAGATACGGGTCAGCACTTTTATCCCTCACTTTTACACCCGGTACAAACACTCCGGTGCTCTTCCTATGCACAAACAATCCAATAACACGGCAGGCAAACTTTTATGTGTGTCCCCCTGTGATGAGTCCTCCCCCAGCACTATCTCCGGACTTACCTCTATACTGAAGTCGGGCAGGCGGAAAGCGGTGCGGAAAAGCGAACAAAAGTGAGCGATAGCGGGGACCTTCCAACAGGAGCGAAGCTCCCCCAGACCCTCATCCGGGGGCATCCCGACCCCAGCGGCGCCCCCAACCCCGAACACGGCGTGCGCCCAGCTGCAGGGACAATGTAAGCGGGGCGGAGATAGGGGAGGAGCCTGACCGGGCCAGTGTGTGGGGACAAAGTGAGGGGGGCGGGGAAGAAGGAGAGACATGGACTCGGCAACGTGCAGAGACAATGTAAAGGGGGCGTGGTTATCGGAGGAGCCTATGCGTAGCGCCGCCGAGTTGTAAAGGTAGAGGGGAGGAGCCGGGTACTGATGGCCACGCCCTCTGAACCCCGCCCACCACACCGCTACATCGGACAACAGAACGCCACGTGACTGAACGCAATGTAATCTGTGTACACAATACACAACAACTATACACAACACTATATACAACACTATACTACACACACTCTGCAGTGTACACAATACACAACTATACACAACACTATATACAACACTATACTACACACACACTGCAATGTACACAACAACTATACACAATACTATATACAACACTATACTACACACACACTGCAATGTACACAATACACAACAAATTTACACAACAACTATATACAACACTATACTACACACACACACTGCAATGTACACAATACACAACAACTATACACAACACACACTGCAATGTACACTATACACAACACTACACACTCAACGCAACTTTATGCTATATACACTGCAATGTACATAACACTAAACATTTCTATACTACATACACATACTGCAATGTACACAAAACACAACACTAAACAACTCTATTCTACAGACAAATACAGCAATGTACACAATACACAACACTAAACAACTCTATACTACAGACACACTGCAATGTACACAATACACAACACTACACACTCAACACAAATCCATACAATATATACACTGCGATGTACACAACACCCAACATTAAACAACTTTATACTATATACACAATCCGCAATGTACACAGTACATAACTCTGCACACTCTATACAACACTGCAATGTACACAATACACAACGCTATACTATATATAATCTACACAATACACAACACTGCTCACTACACAACTCTACATTATACACACTGCAATGTACACAATCAACAACACTGCTCACTACACAACTCAATATTTTATACTCACTGAAATGTACACAATACATAACACAATTCTATACTATATAAAATGTATGCAATACACAACACTGCACACTACACAACTATACATTATACACACTGCAATGTACACAACACACAACCCTTCACTAAATATAATGTACACAATTCACAACATTAGGCACACACTACACAACTGTATACCATATACACACTGCAGTGTACACAATAAACAACATGGTGCACAGCTCTATACTATATATAGATACTATCTATAATGTACACACTGCAATGTACACAATATACAAAACAGAACGAACACCAGACATCCATGTGAACAGTACAATCCAGTACAGATGTGTAATATTTGTTGCCTCCAGTGACATATCCCTGCGTCCTCCCCATAGTAAATAATAGCAGTAGTAAGCGCTCCATCATTTAGCAATCCGGCACAGAGGGCAGTGCGATCACTAAACTAGAACAACCACAATGATCTGTATGTACCTGGCCTAAATTGAAGATATGAGACTCAATACAGAACAGGGACTGCATAGAAGTCAGAATACTGGACAAATATTTATCCGGTAATAGTTATAAAACAAATAATTACAATGGTGAAAAATAATCACCAACAGTGAAAATTGTAGTGCTTTTTCACATTTAGTGAGTTCAAAGTGACCACTTCCATCCATGGTAGGTGGAGAAATTCCTTCTTCTACTGGGGCTCAATAAAAAGTTTTACCTTGTACAGTGGTGGTCTGCTGGAAGAATGATATACAATTACTCCGTTATACCCCATACTATACTAGACACAGCACTGTATTATATCTCACACTATACTATACACAGCACTGTTATACACAGCACTGTATTATATCTCACACTATACTATACCCAACACTGTATTATACACTGCACAATATTAAATCTCATGCTATATTGTGCACTGCACTGCATTGTGTACTGGTGGGTACTGTTCCATTTTAGGTATTAGTCATTGTGTAAATATTTCCTGTTAAAATTTTAGGATTAGGGGAAGATAATAAATGGGCCCCATGGATGTGGCACCTCGGAGTCACATATTGTCTGATTCACATCTAATGGTATTATCATCTGGTATCTGAGGAAGCAATTTCACTACATACAAGTGCAGTGTATAGAGCATTTCAATGTAGGGTAGGATAGTGCAGTGTATAAGATAATTTAGTGTAGTGTATGGTACCCTTTAGTGTGTGGTATAGTGTAGTGTATTATATAGCAAAGTGTAGTTCATATTGATTAGTGCAATGTGTAGTTAGATGTGTAGTATAGTATAGTGTAGTGAGCAGTGTAGTGTGCAGTGTAGTGTGCAGTATAGTGATGTACTAGTTTGGACCTCCCTGCTCCAGATGTCAGATGTTTTGGAAATTATGATGCAGAAAGAGCCAGGGACTGTAGTTGGGAGCTCTGTCATATAAACCTATTATAGTGTGGGATTAAATACTAAAAACTAGAAGAGTCCTGCACACACAACATTTACATGTGTGTTCCTGCAGCTGTAATCTTTTACCAATAGCTGGGTATTACCCTTGTTGTTGGATTTAGAGAATGTCAATGTCCAGAGAGCCAGCAGACTGTATAAGTTTTGTACTGGAATTAAGGATTTTGCTGAAATACTCAAACAAATTCATTTGAAATGTTTGCAATTGTTTTGAAATATACCTTATTGTAACCACCACACTTTTTGTGCCAGGGCTTTGACTGCACAGGGGATCCATCACTGGGGTCTACACTGAAGAAATGTGACTGGGGTCTGCACTGGGGGTCTGTCACTAAGAGGTTTGTTACTGGGGTTTGAACTAGGGGTCAATTACAAAGTCTGCACTCAGGGTCTGTTACTATCAATTAGAGTGACAAAGATTCCCTGAGGTCTACACTTAGTCTCACTGAGGTCTGCTTCCGGGTTCTATCACTGTGGTCTCCTCTAGAGGTCTTTTACTGAGGTCTGTACTTAGGTCTGCACTGGAAGTCTATCACCGTGGTCTGCACCGAGGTCTATCACTAAGGACTGCATTGGAGGTCTATCACCGTAGTCTGCTCTGGAGGTCTATCACTGAGGCCTGCACTGGAGGTCTATCACTGAGGACTGCACTGGAGGTCTATCACTGAGGCCTGCAATGGAGGTCTATCACCGTAGTCTGCACTGGAGGTCTATCACTGAGGTCTGCAGAAACAAGGGTTTTGGGGCATCTAGGTGGGACATAGAAACCTCTGGTGTACCCTCATTGTTCTGGGCTCTGAATAAATCCAGATGCAATAGGAAGGGGGGGGGGGGGGGGGGGGGGCTGCAGCAGCTGGCAGATCTGTTACTTTTTGACACTGACCCACTTAAGGAGAGAACAATGCCACAAAACCCTGTGTACCTACTTAACACCTTGAACATCTGTGCCATCTGAGCTGGGACAGGCTGAAAACTGATACACACTGCAACTCTGTAACTGCCATGCCTTATTCCTATTATAACTTAAACATTTGATCCGCTTTTTATTTATTGACATAATTAGGCTCCTAACAAATGTGCAGTAATACATAACAATCACTGCAAAAGAAAAATTATGTGTGGGTTATACATCCTATATATATACAATATATATATATATATATATATATATATATATGTATGTATATATTTTTTTTAAATGTATTTTAATCAGCACTTATTAGGTATGTATTTACTACACTGACATGTATAGCCTGAAGACAAAGATTTAATGGCCTTTGCTGCCACCTTGTGTAAGACAGGATCTCTGCAGCCTTCAATATGATTGGATTCACACATGCAGGCAGTTATATATATAGTATGTTAACATCATATATATTGTAATTGCACAAAAATGTAAATACAGCCAGGTTTGGCAGGTAACAAATAGGTTTGGCAACAAATATGGTACAAACAGCCAGTGATCAAGACAGAATAGGAGGGGCTTCACAAAAGGGTGTTGCAGTAAAAAAAAGAAAAAGAATAATATTTTTACTTTATATTAAAGGTCTTCCTTTTTTATGTAAAGAAAAATTTATTTTAGGTGATGGCAGTATTAACCTGAGAAGGAATATTGAATCAAGTCTTAGAATTTAATCTTGCCTCTCAAGGCCTCAATGGCATAGCTGACCATATATTTAAAAGGTGTTAGTTGAACTTTTCTTTTCTGGTTGTCAAACGAATGAAGAATACAATTAAGTTCCTGTAATAATGCCTTTAAAGTTGGGGAAGATTCTTCTCTGCTCCTTCCTCCAAATCTCTAAATATTCTATACTGTTGTAAGATTTTTTTGTTTACCACTCCACTCATAAAATACCCTATACTGCTGGAGAACTTTGTTTCTTTCTTAACTGTCCCCTCCTGTAATATTTGGTGTTGCTGGATGACTCTGTTTCTTCCTCTTTCATACTCTTTTCCCCTGAAACTCTTCACTTCAGGAGGACCCTGTTCCTTTATATATTTACCTTTTCTCTCCTGAAATACTCTGCACTGGTGGAGGACTCTGTTGCAACAATGCAGCTCCATTCTGTGAACAAATGTCACCTTCAAGAAAATGGTCAGTAACAATTGAACGTTTTACTTTAAAAACACTAAATTTATCTAATCTTAATCTTATCTTTTAACCCTAAATTTATTTAATCGTATGAATATAAAATAGGCATTAAAAAAACACAACGGAAACCCTCAAAGTACTTGTCCCTCTTGACCTCTTGTTGCATTTCTGAGAGATAAAATAAAGATAAAACCTATTTATCCTATATACAAAATTAAAATAAATTAAAAGCCTTCGGAGGCGGTTTGCATGACTTGCAGAAACATTTTGCTAAAAACAGTTAAGGTTGTGGGTGATCCTAAGGACTGATCTCTTTTTGCAGCAACTTGTAACTCTTTAATGACCAAAACAAACTTTGAAGTTTCTTTTTGCATATCAAAGCACAGCTTGCTCTTGAAGGTAATGAATGTCTAGGCTCCATAAAGTTTTTTTTTTTGCTTTGTTTGTTTGCTTTTAACTTTATATTATGTTGAGACAAACATCTGTCTGAATTGCATTTATTAAAATAATGTACCTGTTCCGACTTACATACAAATTCAACTTAAGAACAAACCTACAGTCCTTATCTCGTATGTAACCCGGGAACTAACTGTTATCGCCTTTTTGGTATACTGTTACTTTCCTATCCTGTACAGACTCTAGGGGCTCTTTTTATTAAACATGGAATCTGACATTCCCTGGTGGAATCAATTACTGCCATTGATAATATAAACCTGGACGATTCCCACAAGGGAACGTTTGAGGGAATGTCAGATTCACGTTTTATAAATGGAGCCTTAGAAGTATACTGAACAATTGCCATCTATGACCATGGTGAAGACACCAGAATGCTATAAATACAAATCTTAAAAACAACGAAACGTGTATTCTGACCTCGGCCAACAAGCTAAGTGTCAGGGTTCTCCAGAACAGATACTATAAAAGCCTGTACAGACAGGAGAGATGAAGATTAGTATAACATATAAAAACATTTACAATGTTGTTGGTTTTGGCTTTGATGTTGCTCTATGTGTCAATCAAAATAAATGAAAGATAGGAATAATAACGTCTAGATATATATCTTTGCCTTTGCACAGTTCATCTAATCTATTGCACAGTTCTGTACATAGCACACTGAGCCAGTCATATCAGTCTCTGTAACAGAGGAGTTTAATGTCCACCCTTAAGTTGCACACTAGTATTCATTTATATGGTTCTGACATATTCCATAGTGCTGTACAGAGATCACTGGGCCAGACACATTTCTGTCTCTGCCCAGTCTCTGCAAAAGATGAGCTTATATTCAAATATCTTTCTACAGTCATTTATTATTATTATTATTATTATTAATAATAATAATAATAATAATAATAAAAAACATTTAATGCTGACATATAAACATATAAAAATTATTGACTCTATGATTAACTCTATGATTGATAAGTCAATCAAATCTGTTTGTACCAAAGGGGCTTTCACTCTCATATATGCCCAGTCACACACTGGTATAATACATTTCAGTGTTCTCCCCAGAAATTTTTTTCAGCCGGGTGGTAGGAAGCTGTAGCCGGGGGGTAAAAAAGGGGGTTGGCAAAACACGACAAATTTAGTGCCCCCAGTTGTTTATGCCATGGGTATCCAGTAACCTCTTATTGTTTCAGTGTTCTACCTTCTCCCAATTATTTGTTACAACTTTGTAATGCCTGCCCCGTTAGTATATCCAATTTTTCTATTCTATGTATTTTGCCCACTTGCACCTATATTTTCAGTTTTGTACCCCCACTCTCAGAGAAATTGGTGTACAAAGAAGAGAAGCAGACGATAGTTTCATAGGTATAGATTTGTGACAGGTAGGTATATATTTAGGGGCCCCACCTCAATGCTCCTTGCTATGTTAGTGGCCCCAAGGTCCCCAATTTGCACTTTCAATTTAGGACTCCTAGTTGCACTTTCCTCAGAAACAGCAACCCCAAAGTTCAATTTTCATAACTTTTTACATTTGTGTTCCCCATATCTTGAAATTCTTTAAAGCTGGGGGGCTGAAATTGTAGTAACTAGTATCTATGAGGGTCCCCTGTACACCCTGAAAATTACAGGTCATTGTGACATACATGTTAGGAGATATGGAGGTTTGTACACAGAGCTGTGAGGATGCAGAATTCACACGCAGCTAGCAGTGGATACATTTCACAGGCAGAAATCTGAGCTGGTGCTATGAGATGGGGGCGGGGCTGCCTGTGTCTCCTTCACCTCTCATGGGCAGCAATCCTCTGATCAGATGACACAGAGCACAGATGGCACAGAGCAGCCTCACTGAGATCTGTGCACAGGATGAGAGCTGCAGAGGAGAGCTGGGTATTCAAAGCAGCCGGGCAGAGCAACTGGCTAAAACCCTCCAGGGAGAACTATGCATTTATATAGCTCTGACATAAACCATAGTGCTGTACAGTGAACACTGAGCAACCCACATCAGCTTCTGCACCTAAGAAGCTGACACTCTAATGTCCCACCACAGTCACACTCTAATATTATACATTTTAATAGCTCTGACATATACTGTAGTGCTGTACAGAGAACACTGCATCCTTTATTAAAACTTTCCAAGACTAGAGAAGATAGACTGTAATGGGAGAACCTGAGCGATCCTGCAAAATTGGAATGGATTTCAGAAAAATAATTTGCTATTAATTGGCAAATGTTTTTAATCCTGGACCAGATCCATGGTGGCCATTCAATCATATCACCAGAGTCTTTGCACCAGAGGAGCTTACACTCTAATGTTACATCACTGTCCCACGCTATTAATATACATTGATATAACTCTCACATATACTGTAATTTTTTTTACAGAGAACACTGCACCAGTCACACCAGTCTCTGCACCAGATGAGCTTACACTCCAATGTCTCACCACAGTCACACTCTAATATTATACATTTCATAGATCTGACATATACTGTAGTGCTCTACAGATAACACTGCATCATTTATTAAAGCTCTCCAAGATAGATAGACTATCATGGGAGAAGCAAAATTGGAATGGATTTCAGAAAACTAATTTGCTAATAATTCGCAAATGTTTTTATTTCAGATTCTTTCCAGGTTTAACTAAGGGGTGGACATTCAATCACATCAGTCTTTGCACAAAAAAAGCTTACACTCTAATGTCACACAATATTAATACACATTTATATAGCTCTGACATATACCGTCATGTTGTACAGAAAACTTTGGCCCACTCACTTCAGTCTCTGCACCAGAGAAGCTTACGCTCTAATTTCCACCTCCATTCACGCACTATTATTATACATTTATGTAGCTCTGACATATACCGTCATGTTGTACAGAGAACATTGCCCCAGTCACATCAGTCTCTGCACAGCACTTAATACAGCGCTGTGGATATTGTGGTCGAAGCAGCTTTCTATGTCATCAGGCAGTGAACCAGTTAAGTTTTTTCCATCAGCGTGTGTTTACTTTCTGCTCTGGGTTAGCTATTTCCTTTTTCTTGTTTATGCATTTCAGGGCAGCACCTATATGCTGCATGTAACTGCTTGTCTGCATTGCTGAAATCTCAGATGGGGACACTGTGAGTGACAACTCAGTGCAGGGACAACCTGTGGCCAGGCCTTTCTCTCCCGCCATTGGTGGAGACTTGTGACGTTAGCCCTTGTAGGGGGGGAGGGGGAGGCTCCAGATGGTAGTTGTTGTGTTCTGTGAAAAGAGTCAAAGGCTTCTATCAGCTGTAAGACAATCAAGAAGGATCAAACTACAGAACAATAACAAATCAGGTTGGTGAATGTCCCTCTTCCTTTTCTTTGCTATCATTCTGTCTTGCTGCCCCTTTTTCTTGCAGCCCCTCCGTCTTGTTGCCCCTTTCTCTTTCTTGCTTTCATTCTGCTTCTCTGTTTTCCATAACAGCAATAAAACTGCCACTCTCTCCACAGCCAAACCGGCCGTAGACTCGCCACCTGGCAAGAGGTAGCACTGCCCGTGCCAGCGCTTGGCAGCTCCTCAGGGAAACGCTTGCAGAGGTGGTTAGGTGTGAACTCAGATTACAGACTGCCAGCCAAGGGTGGACATTCAGTGAGTAATTACTGTGACATTATGTTCCATATTTTTATAATTGCATTTTATATATAGGATTGTAAAATCACCCCCTATGCATACCAGGTGTGAGCATTGTATCAACGCTGAGAAATCATCGTAAAGCCAGGTATATCAGGACATTGTGCGGTCTGAGAGTTGTCATTTTAATCAGGGAGAGGAGCAGTAAAGCAAAGCGACTGTATAACACTTAGCGAGACCAAGAGTCTACTTATTCATGCCTATTATTATAAAATATTATCTGTAACATTATATAATAATATGTTTATAGTGATAACATTTTCTGTGATGGTTACAAAGTGATTCACTGTTGAGGTAAACTGATGATATAAAAAAGCAAAAGGGCTTCCAAATATAAGATGTATAGCAACAACGTATACACAAATAATAACAGGAGGGAGATCCCTGCCACGTGCAGCTTACAGTCTAGAGCAGCCCTTTTCAACTTTAGTTGAGTAACCCCTTAAAGTGTACCTAAACTCACAATTTTCACTATACAGAAAAGGGGAGACAACTCATTTATATAAAGTGAAAATTCTTTTTTTTTTAAAGTGCAACAGCTTTTTTTTTTTTTTTTAAAAAAGGGTGCTGCACCGCCCGCTATTTCTTGATCGGCAATTGAGAATGAATGGGAGCACAAGGCCTCCTGGGATACCTACGTCACGCATCCCAGGAGGCTTTTGGGTGCTCCTTCTGTGCATGTCTGAGCATCTGGGGCATGCGCAGAAGGAGCCTTTTTGTGAAAAGAGAAAAAAATGCGCAGTGAGATTGGCAAGTTTTTTCCTATCTTCATCACTCGATCTCGCGCCTGGGTCGCGTGACGTAGGAAGAAGAACCAGGAAGAAGAGGCGAAGGAGGCGGCACCCAGAGCGCCGGCATGAAGACAGATGCTGGGACGCCCCCATGGAAGAGGCCTCCAGACCGATTGACCGTACTGCGGGATAAAAGGTAAGTGAACTTTTTTTGTTTTGGGCGAGTTAAGCTTTTGAGTTAGGTTTTGAGTTAGGTTTTGGGGGAGTCTTTTGAGTTAAGCTCCTCTTTAAATAACTTTCAGGTTTTCATGGAACCCCTACTATAATTTCTTTATCCACTGCTCATACTATATTGGTGGGGTGGTCAGTAGGAAGAATGTCTCTTACATTGTTGGCCAGTGGGAAGAATATAACCCTTATAGATAGCCAAAAGATCATTGGTTTCAGTTAAACTGAGCTGAGAGTCACAAATTGCTCAAGGAACTCCTAGCAACCTCTGGAGGAACTCTGGTTGAGAAACAATGGTCCAGAGCCATGGAGTGCTGGGTATCCCACCAACCATGGGATGTTGCCACCATTTATGTGGTATCCACCATACTTTACCATTAAAATCGGCTGCATGCAATAGGTTTGCATGAAATGTATTTGAAGTAAAAAAAATGTTTCCCTTTACGAGGGGCGAAGCCTAATACAGGAGTTGAGATCTAGGGTTGAGTCCTCCTGAGAAGATAGAGATGTGCTGAAAAGTTAGTTGCCTCATTGTTGAACCAAGGAGGAACATTCCATTTCCTGGCTCCGAGTCTGGGGAAATATCATGATATATGCAGGGGCCTTTTCCCACCTGTGGGAATGTGAAATACTATCAAACTCCCTCTGAAATTAGGTCCTGCCGGAGAAATGGAGGAAATAGTGACTGAGGTATAAGGAGTTCTACCTGCACGGAAGGAGAAAGTACCCCCTTATGTTGACTTCATTTTCACTGTGCCACAAAAACATGTATTTTCCTGAATACAATACCATTCTTTGTTATTCCTTCAATTTTCCTTAGACAGCGTCTCATTTTATGGGGGTCTCAGTAGAAGAATGCTGTGAGGCAACTTGGTGAAGCTAAGTGGAAGGGGCTAGCAATGGCTTGGGTTCGAGAGGTGCATGCCAATAGAGATTGGCGGAGACTTCATGAGTGTCACAAGAACAGCCATGTTTCATCAGGAAGAGCCTGGTGCTAATCTGGGAATTAGCCTGGTGACCCTGATGAACCATGAAGGGGCGTTATATATCTGTCCACTCCTTGGCTTAAGGCTGCCCTCATTTCCTGGAAGAACCTGGACAGCTAACTGCTGAAAACTAGATGTTAGTTGCCCTATGTACATGCGTACCTGAGCTTGCTGAATGCATTGTGGTGTCACCACTAAAATAAAGTCCTTGAGAAGTAAATATTGGAAGTGCTACACTGACAAATTACTTGCATTTTGCACTTAATCTGATGATAGGTGCACTTACATCAAATACTTAAAAAGGAATACTGGATCACCAAGATGTAAAAAACTCAGGGCACCAATAGAAGACAGGGGGCACCAGCAGAACACCAAGGGCATTCAGTTCAAAAATTTGTTCAAAGACACACAATAAAAGATCCAGGGCACTCAACAGAAGACAAGGGGCACTCATAAAAAACAAGATACCCAATAAAGCTACATTACTAAAATTGAAGACACAAAATAGAAGACCCAATGGACGCAGTAGAAGTTATTGGCAACTGCACCAGAAGACTCAAGTCACCAACAGAAAATCAAGGGCATTGGTAGAAGGCCTGGTGCACTGTCAAAGGACCCGGGCTCCCGCAGAAGACTCACTAGTGTAAGACCCAGGGCATCAACAGAGCAACACAATTACTCAATAGAAGACCCAGCTATCTTTTGGAGCATTTTCTAGAAAACTTGGAGCACTCACTAAAGAACCATAGATGCTCAGAAGAAGATTCAGGACATTAAATAGTAAACCCAGTGCTTGGCAACTATAGAAGTCCTTGGCAGCAGCAGAACACCACAGACTTGATATTTGGGTACACCAGTAGAAGACCCAAGAGAACTCACCAGAAGACTGGGGGCACCAGTAGAAGACCCAGAGCACTGGACCAAGGCCAGGGAAAAGACCAATGAACCCAGAGCACCAACAGAAGACCAGAGGGCACCAGTGGAAGAAAGAAGTTAATTGACAGAAGGCTTGGTAGTCAACCCAGGGCACTGAAGACCTAAAGTTCTGAATAAAAGACCTAAAGTAGTTAGTAACAATCTCAGGACCCCAGCCATAGACCCAAGGCATTTAAAAGAAGACCCAAGGAACTCACCCAGTAGAAGTCTGGGGAACTGTTTTGAATTCTTGGTATAAAATCTCAGTGTTTGGTTTGTATAGACTCAGCACAGTAACACTTCTCTTGCCTGTATGCTGAATATATTTCTCAGTATCTGTCCTCATTCTGCATGTATATATACTGCAAAGTCCCACTCATATTGATATAATTAATTTAGAAAATCAGAGATAAAGTTGGTTAATGAGATCATACATAGGCTTGTAGTTCTTCAGTGGCTTAAGGCTATGGTGCACAGGCTGTTTAGAGAGGGTCATTATCCATCTATTGTTTCCCATCTCACCTGCCATGTTAATATATGGTACAAAATTTCCTCTTTCCACTGATGAATGAAATTCTCTGAGCTGCCGCCAAACCCACAAGAGAAACCCTGAAATGCTCTTTAATTAACCTAAGCAGCTACTGGAGCCTTCCGCATCATAAACCTTTCAGGAAAATGTGCAGCTTCATCCTGAAAATGGAGTGAAACAATCCACCTAAATTACCAATAATAAGACGTGTTTTTTCTGCCTGCTGAGTTGGCATGTGAGCTCTCTGACTGTCTCTGCTTGTTTCCAATTACCCTTTAACCCCTTCATGACTGGGCATATTTTGTGCCTTCATAACAGGAGTGATTTTTTTTCTCAACCACAACAGGAAAATGATGGGGCCGATGGAAATAGCAAGGCTGAAATCTATTCAATAATTAAAATAATGTATTCAATAAATAGAAGATTTTCACAAAATTTAGAGACAAGGGGGAAGCCAAAATAAATAGTTCCAGCATTACCTGGATCGGCAAAGATGGATCAAACCTGAGCAAAAATTTGGCAATGTATTCTACACAAGGGGTGCATGTGACATGGTGACAACAAAGGAGCACAACTGGGAAACAGTTGTCACTCCATATTACAAAAGGCCTAAACAAAGACCAGAACCTGAATGAAGCAAAAGCAGAATAGGCCCCCGTCTCAGGTGCTATGCTCTGAGGAAGGCAGAACCTCCCCCATCTTTTCCTACACTGTGCAGGACCAAGCTTTCAAACTACAATATACCTCCCCACTAAAAGCTGGGCAGTAGATGTTTTATAGGTCTTAAACTAGATGCCAGTGGAGTGAGAAGTCTTAAGAACAATGGTGATCTGGCCAAACAAATGCTTATCAGGATCTTCTAGAAATGAGAACTGTACTGGAAAACAAATAAAGTGTCCAAGCATCTTTATTGGTATAATGTTGCCCCACTCTGCCAGGTTCACACCGCAATTTATATCCCATTAGCCCCTGCCACCATCGTTATTTACTGGGGTCATGAAAAGTTTGCCTTGTACTCTGTCAGCGTGAAAGCAAGTACAGAGCTTAAGCCTCAGGGCCCGATGGCGGTTCAATCCCATGACTTAATATGATGTAACCCAGTCTCGCTGTCACAGCAATTGCCTATCAATGCAGAAGTGATAGTCTGTAGTAAATTGTACTGTGTCCTGGAAATATGGGGCCAAATCACCCCAGGCTGGGGGCTATTCCCTCTATCATGCTTTTGTGTTACTTAAATTGTATAAAACCTACCAAAGAACTCCCTTTTGGTCTGTTGAATATACCATTGAAGTGTTTTGTTATATCTGTTTAATATGTGCAAACAATACCTGTTGACTCTTCCAGAAGTTGTTCCTCCATAGAGTGAAAAATGGATTTCACTTGGCCAGTAGTTCTATAGGGGCCCCAAAAATTCTCCATGTTTAAGGGCCCTTTGGTTAATCTGTCCACTACTTTTCGTAACGTTATGGCCAACACCTGTCAACTGTTATCTCATTGTCCTAAGTTTATGCTGATTATATAAGAATAATAAGGTTTTTATAAAATGTTTCTGCTTCATTGTCTTCCTCCTTTGCCAAATTTTCAGTAAGATTGATACACATGCACACACACAGCAGTGCTAAACTTAGTTGTTTGCATCTCTTATTCCTGTTTCACAGAACTCGCCCACTCGTACTGAAACTGGGTATTTGCTGAGCCAGCAGGTCTGGCTGTCACTTTCTGCTGTGAACCCTGAAATCACACTCAAGGCTCTCCGCTGGACAAGGTAGGACGCTTACTGTATTTTGCAGCTTTATTATGTTGTGTGGTAATAGTTTACTACACATGTACCTCCAAGCACCTGTTTAGTCATCATAAGGAACACAGCCAGGGCTTGAACTGTACAGAACACTAATGATGAAAGGTCAGCATTCCATCAAATGTTTTGTCTTTACTTATAAACACGTGTCTTACAGTGTGTCGTGAAAGTATTTACCCCCCTTGGTGTTTGTCCTGTTTTGTCTCATTACAACCTGGAATTAAAAAGGAATTTGGGGGTATGGGTTCGCACAATTTGATTTACACAACATGCCTACCACTTTGAAAGCACAAAACGTTTTTATTGTGACACAAATAATAATTAAGACAAAAAAACAGAAACTACGAGAGTGCATGGGTAATCACCACCTAAAGTCAATACAAATACAGCTGCAAGTCTCTTGCAGTACTGTATGAGCCTGATTTATTAAAGCTCTCCAAGCCTGGAGAGGATACACTTTAATCAGTAAAGCTGGGTTATCCAGCAAACCTGGAATGGATTTCTTAAAAGTAATTTTCTAACAAATGTTTTGAATCCTGGACCAGATTCATTCCAGGTTTGCTGGATCACCCAGATTCACTGATAAAAGTGTATCCTCTGCAGCCTTGGAGAGCTTTCATAAAGAGATTTCATCAATCAATTATTCTTAGTGTTGCATCTCTGATTTATGTCCTACTTGCTCGCCATGTGAGTTTTTGTGGGCAGCCTTTTCTTGTTAGGTTTGTAGTGGTGCTATATTATTTCCATTTTGATTAAAATGAATTGCATAGTGCCCTGTGGGATATTAAAATTTTTTTTTTCTATCCAACCCTGATCTATACTACTTAACAACCTTATTTCTGACCTGCTTGGTGAGCTCCTTGGTTTTCATGTTGCTTGCTTCCTTAGAATGTTGAGTCAGAGGCCCTAATTTAGTGAAGCTCTCCAAGGCTGGAGAAGATACACTTTCATCAGTGAAGATGGGTGATTCAGCAAACCTGGAACCGATCTGGTCCAGGGTTGAAAACATTTACTAACAAATAGCAACCGTTACTGTATGCATACCCATGTAACCCATGTAATTGCATACACAGTCAATTGGTTGAACCAAGGCTTTCCTAGCTAAAGAGAAGAATACATATGCACCCAAAACTTTTTAATGTTAACTTTTATTTTATATTCTCTTTTACAATTTAGACTGTATTATTAACTTTATTACATAAAATCAGGACAAACAGGAGATGAATACTTTCACATGGCATGGTATGGTGAGCTGTTTTACCTTCCAAAGAATTTGTATTATTGTCCATCCAGTCTTGAGATTTACATAGATCTGTCACGCAGCAGAGCCCAATCTGGTAGGGCAGAAAACCTGTTTTCTAATCTCTTATGCAGTATAGTAATGTTTACAGGTCTATTCCCTCCCTTGGTTTGTAACTGGAGAGTGAAAGGAGGAGTTGATTTCTCTGTCACTCTTTTCTGTCCAACTATCATCATCAAATCTTTGCACTGCAGGCCTCCTGCGCTTCACTGATACATTTATTGATATATGAATGAATACATAGCCCAGGGTTCAGCTTTAGAGGATCATGTATATGTATCCTGTTTGCCCCTTTCCCTTAAACTAAACTACCCTACTCACCTCCTCCACACATTTATGCTACTGAGATCCAGTGGCTGCAAAGCCCCATAGACTGATGTTACTGTGTTTCAATGATCTTTATGGGGCTGTAATGGATAACTGAGCCCAAAATTGCAATGAATGTAAACAGTGTAGCCATGCCTGCCTGTCTCTGTATACCAAAGTGTGGATGGGGAGGGTGGGGTAGTTTAGCTTAGAAGGGGACAAACAGAATAACTTTGTCTTAAGGTGGAGTAATCCTTTAAAAAGTGTTCCGACAACAACTACTAATAAATACAAAATACAGACAATGAATGCACAACACCTGAATGCCATATATTTTCACATGGTAATAATGGTATAGAAATAAGTTTATTGTTCTATATAATGTAACTGTAAAGTATACCTAAGCTGCTGTAACCTATTCTTCTCCAAAGGTTCATTCCCTGGGGACTGGATGTCGAGGTTTGTGTGATCAGACAGGTGCACATGTGGACATTCACATACATGTCCATGTAGTCGGCTGACCGCTCACACAAGGTCACGCTATGTGTATAAATAAATTTACTGCTTCTAGTGCTGTACATCCCCCAAAAAAGCAGAAAGCTATATAAAAGAAGAAGTAAAAATGAGCATACGGCAGAGATTTGTCTAGCCTTTTTGAGAAGGAAGCTGAGGACAGACATGTGATTGTAATTGTTCTGAGTAAAGTCATCCCGCACTGCATTATTTAGCAATATATAACTTTAATTATATTAAAATTTATCATGGACTTTAATTATTGTATTTACATTATATTTTATAATATAGACCTTATGTATTGTCTTTTATATCATTATATTTATTTTAATTATTGCATTATCGTTATATTTACCTTATACCTTGTTATATAACCTTTAATTATTGTTTTATAATGCCTTAAGTAACTTATTATTGCATTATTTAACTATTTATAACTTTAACTATTGCACTGCAAATTATTATTATTATTTTTATTATTATTAATAATAATAATAATAATAATAATAATAATATTAACCACCTGAGCGTTACACTGAGGTCTAGATTTCTGTACCAAAAGTGATCCACTGTCTTTCATGAAATTTTTTTTTTAAATTGTAGACCTGTACTCATAAGCTCCTCCATGTATTGAATATCATTTACCCTGGTCAACCATTGCTGCACAGTAGGTGGAGCAGTTTGTCTCCATAGCGGGGGATGCAAGCCTTGGCTGCATTCAACAAATGTCGCAGCAGCGACCTTTTATAGCATTTCCTCGACATTGCTGATACATGAAGCAAGACAAGCTCTGGTTTATCCCGTATCGACACTTCTGTCAGCCTTATGTTTATAGGTTTAAGTTATTTAAAATTATAAACTGATCTGTTATATCAATTTGTATACACTTTTAGAAAATTTTCTTTTTAAATTAAAAGCTCTGTGTAAACGTAACTGACTGTCCTGCAATAAACAGACATTCCATTACTTGGGACAGGTTAGGATCTTTTCAAAACTTTTTCATTTGTTTTACCATTTAGGAGATTTGCCTTAATTTTTTATCACGTAGTCCTAACATGAAGTCAAGTGAAAACTGCACTTTGGCAGTTGACCCCAATGGAAGATCCCCCCTTTATTCCTAGAAAGATGACAACTCAATTTCAGTCCCATTAACAATGATCCCCAGCAGAGGGTGAATCCCCTTGCTGGAAAACATAGAAATAAAAACCTGATGGGGTACAACAAAACAAAATGTCTTTCAATACACTGATATAATTATTTGTGTTTAACATAAAAAGTCTTTTTTTCCCTAGAAATAAAATGAAGACATCAGCAGAATGGTTCTTTCTCCTCCTCCTGCTCAACATTGGCCATTGCTTTCCCCCATGGGAGGACAGAAATGCTCTTATAGAACAGGAGAACAACCGCCGGGTTGGGGGCAACATCGTTCTTGGAGAGAGAGAAACAGAGGCCAACAGAAATCTGATGAGGATTAAAGCAGCCGAAATGAGTGAAGCTGCCGCCACTGGGGTATTTCCTCCAAGCATGCACTTCTTCAAGGCCCGCAGCCTTATCCAGCAGAGTAAAGTGTTCAGGATTATAAGGAACATGCCGAAAGGTAAGAAAAAGATCCTTGGTAGGGGTTTGCCTGGCCTTTTTTGTCAAAGTTTACTTTGGTGGCCAGTGAGTAGGCCCCCCTTACATCAGTGTTCAGTGGAGTAGGGCTTCCTTATATTTATGAATAATAGAGAAGTCCCCTATTACATTCGTTGTCAGTAGAGAAGGAACCCTTTAATTGTTGGTCAGTAAATTGGTGCCCCTGTATTGGTCTTCAATTGAGTAGCCCAGCTCCATCCTTTTATTTATGATCAGTAACCCCATTGCTAGTGTCAGTGACAGCGTTAAAAAACCTGTCTGTCCCAGCAATGATAACCCCAAGCAAGTGTTGGGGCTGGCAGTGATAAACCCCAGCATTGGTATTGGTGCCAGAAATGATAACCCTTAGCGTTGTGTTTGGGCTAGCATAAACTTCTACCAAGTCAAGGCCAGCAATAAACCCCCAGCCAGCACAAATATTCCCCAGGCAACACAAATAACCCCCATTTAGCACAAAGAACCCACAGCTAGCAAAATGACAACTGGCAGTAGTAACTCCAGCCAAGCTTTATAATAACCCCACCAGACAGCACAATAATCCCCAGCATTGCTGTTCAGTGGTTTACCTACCTGAGCAGCCACTCCAGTGAAATGTCCTTTACTATTATTCACCAAAACTTTAATTTATCTATAGTGAAGGAGATCACTTTTCCCAAGAGACTGTTACTGCACAATTTCAAACAGTGTGCTTGAACACACAGCATTCCTGGCACATAGTGGCTATTTTATTGTTAGGCCATGTACACAAGTGCAATATTTGTCATTTGAAAGTATCTTTCACAATCCTTTCCAACGACAAACAACTGCAGAATGCATGAACAAGCGCTGTACATACAGCACCGTTCTGCTCCATGGAGAGGGGAGGGGGAGAACAACGGAGTGGCACCCCACTGCGCTCTCTCCCCCATCACTTTCATTATGATCGTTCCTCCGTCACAACAAAATCTCGTCCGATATTAGACGGACGAACAAGAATCATCTGACGTGTGTACGTACCACCGGGGTCCCACTGGTGGGCTAGTTGGCAGTCCTGTGGCTGCTTTATGGTTGTTAAAAAAACAACTTTGGGCAACTTTTGACAAATCACTATGGCCCATTGTTTTCTACAGTCTGACCCAGAATAACGGACCCATACTTTGCTAGTCAAGAAGGATCACCTTACATTGTTTGTTAGGGGAAAGACAAGAAAAAAAAGTTTCTTTGATTTCATGGTTTTGTGAAGAAAGTTGGTGCCAGAAATGTGACAGCACCATCAGGAGAGAGATGAATTCAACAAAACTCATTGCTTAAGTAACCCCTAACAAAATTTGAATTATAGTTTGAAAAGGCTGCTCTGGATCTTTTTAGAAAATAGTTCCTGTCTGTCATATTACATAGCTTTTGTGTAGTTTTAGAAAATCACAGGAGCTGCCAAATAAATTGTAGAAGTTGTGTTTGTTAATTTTATATTGCAACATTGCCAGTGTAGAAATTGTATAAGTAATCCTCCAAACAATTCTTACTGCTGGTATCATTCCATTGATTTCTCTGTCTGCAGGGAGTGCACTTCATCTGCACGATTTTGCCATTCTGAGTGTTGATTGGCTGGTGAAAAATGCATCATATCTACCCGACTGTTACATCTGCTTTACTGGCACCGGAGGAGTGAGGTTCATCTTCTCCAAGCCTGCGCCAGTGGGTCGGCTGCCCCCGGGCTGCTCTGAGTGGCTGCTGCTGGAGACATATAGGAAGACTGTTGAAGATGTCACTGAGTTTGATAACAGGTCAGTAAAGTTTAGCAGGGACAATTTACAATGGTCGTTTCTTGCAATCTCTTTTCTTATGGTGAAATGAATGCCATAATATCTACGCTGCAGAAATCTCTTCCAAAAAATGGACATATATATTGCTTTTTAACCAGCAAGGAGCTTGAGCTTTGCTGATTGCAGAGCTATAGGAGTATAGATCAAAGTAGTTTGCTCATGACAGTGCTGCTTTTCTATTCACTGTCTAGTCACTGGCTTTGAGAGGAGGTGGGCATGAATACCTAGATTCAGAGGAGGTGAATTATAAATATTCTAGCAGGGAATCTATCAGGCAGAGGACATCTAGAAGCAGAATTAGGTACTGCGGGAGAATTCTCTGAATTAAATATCTAATATTTGGGTTATTTATTTTTGTGTTATTATTATTGGCTGGAGTTATCCTTTTAAACAGCCACCTGTCTTGTGTATTTAAGCCTGATCAGGAACTTAACACTGCTAACCGACACTCCAGAAATAGATTACCCTTCTCAAGATGTGATCTGGCGCCGCTTCGAGGGGGCTTTCATTGCTGCAGGAGGCCTCATTTGTTACTCCCCGGTCTTCAAAGCTTACACCTACGAGGGTCTGCGAGAGCTCTACGAGGATGGAATCCATTACATCGAGCTCCGTGCCATGCTGCCTCCGGTGAGACCTGGGGATTAGCATCACTTAGGGGGTCTATAAAAAATTGAATCTTAATCTGGGAAAATTCACTAGTGAAGAATCAGCAACAAAACAGGACAATGATCAGGATTTTAAATGAAATAAACACCCCCCCCCCCCCAAGCATATTTGTTTTCCAAGCATATTTCCTAGGCAGCTCAATAAAGAGGGAAGATTGGTAACTTCACAAAATGAAATTAGCAAAGATTACTGTGTTCATTACTGATCATAATCCCAAATGACAGATTTAATATTATTGTCTCTTCCTGCAGATATACGAGCTGGATGGTACAACTCATGACCGCTTTTGGCTAGTGGACACATACAAGGAGGTGGCTAGACAGTTCATGAATTCTCATCCTGACTTTGTAGGGCTAAAAATCATTTATACTGTTCACAGGTAAGACTATGAATGTATGGCCGTTCAAAAGCCAGGGGGACTTAAATAACAAAATCATTTAATAAAATAACAAAAAAGCATTTAAAAAAGGAAGTTGTTTTTGATACAATAAACTAAACCGAATTACATATTGCAACACTAAGTCTGATCATGTGATTAGTGGAGATGGCCAAATCATGGAAAATCTCTGCCAGTATTTTAGTAGAGTGAATGCCAAGAGTTATTTCAAGCTGCATAACATACTGAGAAATACAGTATGTTGCAACTATGTAAATGTATAATATTAATATGGTGTGATTGTGTTGGGAGCATTTGTGTGTGAGCTTAGGATTCAATGATTTTTACTGTACAAAACTGAATATGACAGAGCTTTATAAATGTATAATACTACTAGTGTATGACTGTGTTGGGGACATTGTAATGAAAGCTCATCAAGACTGATGTAAATTGTTCAGTGTTCCCTGTAAAACACAACAGTATATGTCAGAGCTATATCAGTGTATAATATTAGTAGTATGTGACCACATTAGGCATTAGGATGTAAAATCCTCTGGTGCAGAGTATATTGTGACTAGCTCAGTGTTCTCTGAATGGCACTAGTATACCATAGTTATACTGTATAGATGTATAATATTAATGTGTGACTGTGCTAGGAGTGTAAATTCTTTTGGAGCAGTGACCAATCACACTGTTTCTTTATATACTAGGAAGCATTGAGTAATATGTATGTATCATATCAATATATAATGGAGATAGATGTCTATTTAATTTTTTACACCTACCCTACCTACACAGACATGAAGATCTTTCTAAGGTGGAGGAAGCTGTTAACACTGCGATTCGGCTGATATCAGAGTTCCCAGACACCGTTGCAGGATTTGATTTGGTAAAATAATTTTTTGAAGAAGGGGGTTAATGACTGAGAAAGGAACAGTATAAAATGAATAAATACCTCTATCCATCTCTATGTAAATATTACAGTAGGTTTGAGATTTAAGTATTTAAAGAATGTTCCAACAGGATTTCCTAAATAATGTAAAGATCTTCAATTTTTTAATTATTAGACCACCATTTAGGGGCAGCTGATTGGAGATCTGAAATGAAAACCAGGTTGTTGATTTTGCATTAGAGGTGTATTGGTTGATTTTAATTTATATTGAGAACCAAGGTGATCCTTTAGGTGAAGAGAGAAAGAAAGCGAAAGACACATCGCATAGGATCTATTTTTGAATGGGAGCTAATGAACATAGTCTGTCTGGCTTAGGGAGAAATGTGAGATTTGATTACTGTTTATAATTGGCTATGGTGAAGAGAATGGGTTGAAATAATCATCATCAAAGTTAAAGTAATAACTTTGGGTTTTCTGTAACCCCATACAAACTGCAGAAGCTTTTGTTCAAACAATATTAGTCAAAATTTTTAGAATTTGTTTTAGTAATGTTCTTTATGAATAAAGAAGTTGGGATAGGATGTCCTTTTGTTTGTACAGAGTACCTGTGACATGCTCTTTTTGCTGACCATCTGTATTTCAATCAAGTAACCATTCTGCTTATTGCAGGTTGGCCAAGAAGATGCAGGTCATTCACTCTACCAACTTCGAGATGCTCTTAACATCCCCAGCCAGACAGGTTTTACCCTGCCATACTTCTTCCATGCTGGAGAAACAAGTAAGCAAATCAGGGCAGGAAAAGATAAGGTCATTGTTTTCTTGTAATCACAAAATTGTTGCCTTCTTACTTACTTCTCACTTATGTTTTTTAATGCCCATATACATACCTTAAATCCAGCTTTATTTTTTCAAATCAAATCACATCCTGGGGTCTTCTTCCCACTGCAGCAGCAAAGGGTGGTCTTCAGTACTAGGCCTAGACTCCCAAGAAGAAAAACACTTTTTCAAATTTTAAATATTAAAACTATAACTAATATGCCAAAGCTAATATAATAAATGTTCTAAAGATGAAAAAAAGTGAGGACACGGAAGATCAATGAAGAGCTTTGTCAAGTCTTGTCCCTAATTCATTTTGAGCTATTTCTATAAGTATTGCTGTGGGGAATGTGCTTAAACCTTTCCACTGCACTGCATGGTTTCTCCAAGTAGGTTGTTTGGTCCCTAATAGTGCCTTCAAATTATTTTTTTTATTTGATCCACCACTGCTATGTTTATTTACCAAATGCAAAATACTTTATGAATCCTCATGAATGAATACTTCTGATACCCCAAACCCTGACCCTAAACTTAACATAACCAATAGGCCTAAATTAACCCTTTAAATACATATAATTGTCATCACCAAAGCTATTGGGACGACCTGTGCTTTAAAAGCCGTCTGGCTTGCCTATAAAAGAAACTGACTTTTTATAGGCACAAAACATGTATATTCATATTTATTTTCTTCTAAATATACCTAACATATAGATGGGCTACAGAATAATTACCTATATTCTGTTTTAAGTCACTACTCTCATTTTTGGCAGGCTGGTTAGGCATGGATGTGGACCAGAATGTACTGGATGCTCTGCTGCTGAACACATCAAGAATTGGGCATGGGTACGCTCTCCTTAAACACCCAGTGGCCAGAGACCTGTCACTAAAGATGAATGTCCCACTTGAAATCTGCCCAGTCTCAAACCAGGTAATTAACTCTAAAAAAAATACCAGTTGCAAAAGATGAGTGTGAAGAATGGAGGCTAATTATGCCTTTCTTGAAAAGTTCTTGTTACCCATAGATGATGCAACCTTTCAAATGTTTGTAACATATTTACACTTCCCCCTTCAATAGGATGTAATTCATACTTTTAGATTTTTTGTTATTTCATGTATGAAAATAAACCAATGTGAATAAATATCTTAGTGCTGCCTCCATCCTCATGACAATAACTGACATAACCCATATACACCAAAGAATACTGAATGTGTTGATATGGGCGTGTTGAATGTTCCATTCTAAAACCATGGCCATAATATAAAGCTGGTCTTCTTATGTGGGTATTTCCTCCTCCACTCTTTTGGGAAGAATTTCCAAATGATTTTGGAGCATATGTGTAGGATTCTGTGCTCAATGAGCCACAAGATCATCTAGTTTGCGTTCCCATTCATTCCAAAGAGGTTCAAAGCTCTGTGTAGGCCACTTAAGTTCCTCCATAACAACCTGGCAAAGCTCTAAACCCTGTCTGTATGAAGCTGTCTTTATGTACAGGAACACAGTCATACTGGTACAAAAAAAGAGCTCTCAAAAACTGTTATCACATGTTTGAAAGTGCACAGTTGTCTAAAATGTATTTATATGCTTTTGCATTATCAGTATCCTTCACTGAGAACACCTGAACTTATTTCACTTTCAATCGTTTGTAGAAGTGTCCTTATGTTAGCCATACTGTGTACATCTTGTCCCTCATTATTTTCCATTATTTGGTTTTATCTGTCCTCTAGGTTCTCCTCTTGGTGTCTGACCTTCGCAACCACCCAGCAGCTGCCCTTCTGGCTGATGGCCACCCATTGGTCATCAGCTCTGATGACCCATCCATTTTCGGAGCTCAAGGGGTGTCATATGACTTCTACGAGGTGTTCATGGGTTTTGGGGGAATGGAGGCTGATCTAAAGACTCTCAAACAGCTGGCGCTGAACTCAATCAAGTAAGACAAACAAAAAATTTCAGCAATTGCCTTGATTACTAAATTTTGTTTTATTTTTTTTGTCTTCTGTTTTTTACTTTTGGTGAAAAAATTTAAAAGACTTAGTTCAGTTAGGGCCATTTTTGGCTAAAGCACAGGTTTAGAACAGTTGAAAGAAGCTTCACTAATTGTGCCATTTAAAGTTCATTTAACCTATTTACTCTCAAAACTACTAATATATTGTCCTCCCCTTTCCCATTTTTGGAAAATAAATCTTTCTTTTTTTCCATATTTCTAGTAAAGAATGATATGTATTTTACCTGCCATTTGTGTATTGGACATATTGCCCAACTTGCTAACTGCAAAGAAAAGTTTTCACATAAAAACTAACTTTTAAAGGACCCCCGTTGTCAAAAACCCAACCAGTAAAGACTAGAAAATCAGAGCCAATCAGTCTTCCATTATTTTGATAAACCATCAGTGTATTTCAAATAGGTAATCAGTAACAACTGGAAGTGTCTGGTCTACATTTCTTAGGATATAGAAATAGCTAATCCAGTTTCCAGTACATTGCCACCCAACTCTGGAAGTGGTAGAGCCACCACTATATATGAGACGATCAGCTGATCAGTGCCCCAGGACCATTATTGCTTGTTGGAGTAGAGCAGCCATTCTAATCAGGGTTCTGTAGAACCCTGTGGTTCCTCCAGAAGTTGCCTGGAGTTCTTTAAATAGTGCCTGATTGACCTTGCATTAGCTGCAAAAAAAAAAAAAAAAAAAGGACATGGTGGCCAAGGCTGTCTGTAAAGGTGGCATTTTGACCACTATCAATAGGGGACATTTTTCCTATTGACAGCCCGTGCAAACAACATTTTTTTCCCTCTGGTTGATGAAAATGTATTTTAAGGATTTCTCAAGGGTGGAAAGTTTGTAAAAGACTGGAGTAAAGTATTGGTTTCCATTACTAGAAAAGGAACTGACAGATTCCTATTATTAGAAATCTAAAAAATTCTGTATATAGTTTTGGATAGGCCAATGAAAAGATAAAAACGTCTTTTTGTTGTTTGAGTCCCCACTGAAGAGATTTGCCTTGTGTTCTGTCTGGGTAATCACACAGCAAGGACACAAATTGCAATAAATAGGTCATTGCGTTTACAAACATTCAATACTTTTAAAAGTTGGATGTTGGTTCAGCTGAAGGCTCTCCAGTCTGACATATAAGTATACAGAACATAAAGTAAGCTGATGGGCTCCATTGATCTTACAGACCTGAAGAAGGCTATATCCAATATCTGTAGCTACTCCCTAGTTTTGAAGAAAAGGTCCTGGAATCATACCAACATCTAATGTTTCTGCTTGTTTTTCTGCATCCAGCTACAGCTCATTGTCGACAGAGGGGAAGAACAAGCTTACCGAAGTCTGGCAGAAGAACTGGGACAAGTTCATTGAGGAATTAGCCGAGGAAACCTGGGGCAATATCCAATAATAGATATACCATGGAAGACCTGTTATTTGGCATCCTCTAAAATTGCTGAAACACCGAGTGCTTTCTCTTCTTCAGAGAGGAAACCACTTCATACAACGCTAAATGGAAAAAGGTCACCAAGAGGAGGAGAGTAAAGGAGTGAATGGAGACAACCATGAGCCATAGAAGCAGGGACAGGATGATTCTGGGAGAAGAGACCACAAAAAGAAGGAATTAGATGGCCAGACATTGTATATGTTTTCATATTGTTTAATATTAAATAATTACTATTTGTGAGCAGTGTACAGAAAATTACAAGATATTGGAGTATCACCATTTTTATTATAAATCTGTTGTTTAAAGGACAAAGACCCCATAAAAATGCAAAATCCATGGACTTTTCTTCAAGGTATACAGACAAATTTTTTTGAAAATATGCCTTCAAGACGTTGTTTTTAAATGTAACATTTTTATTTGTATATATTGTATGCCTGTTAAGTCTTTAGCAGGAAAAGAGATAAAAAAATATTATTTCATACACAGATGAACATGAACTATATCCTAAAAAGAATTTAAAATGGTGACCACAGCATACATGCCTAGTTACCAAACAAATGTAATATAAAGCTGCAAATTTTATGACATAAAAATTATAGTGACCCAAAGCCCAACTGCAGTCCTTCCAATGAACCACAAGGTGGCAGTCAAGTGCCCACTTAAGGGGACTTTTATCACATTTTATGCCCAGAACCTAAATATTGCCCCAAATATTAATAGAAAATTAATTATTGAAAAAAAAAAAAAAAAAAAGAAGTGGTAGACAAGTTTAAAAAGAAAGGACTGGCAGATCAAACAAAAAAAACTTTACTTTTAGGAAATGTTATGTTATGTTTAAGCTTGTACATTTGCAAACTAACCTCTTACAATTTATTTTATTTACTCTCTCTATGTAAATAAAATATACAATCTTTGCTTTACAAATAAATATTACAATTCTATTTATAGAAACATTTTATTTCATTCATGACAATGGATTCCCAGAGCAACTATGAGTTAGCTAATGATACGTTACAGCAATAACTGTCTGCTTTCAACCAGATTCTATCTAATTGGTTGATCATGAACAACTTGAGCTGCTGAGCTCTCTGAATCTTTGTAAAGTTTAGAAAAAGCTAAGAAACTGTAAAAAAAAACAAACAAACCTAAAAGGTGATAGCCCTTTACCAGGCAATAGATTTAATTTCTATTCTTTCCCTCTGCTGGTAGTTAATTTGAGGACTGGTAAATTATTGGTGTCCTCTATGCTGTATGCTCATTTTATCCTGAGTGTGCTGACACCAGCAACAAACAGATTTAAAGACTAATAAACCTAAGAGTAAAAATGTCACATATTACCACCTATGACTCGTTAGATCTGTGTTCAGCAAGTACAGCTATATCAATGACCCAGAGCCACCATCAGGGGGGAACAAGGGGTACTTCTGTATGGGGTCCTGATGAAAAGACTTTGTTTTGCAATACAGGAACTTTTAGGTGGGCACAGAATATTTACCTTGTATGTGGTTCATATATTTTTTTAATAGCGACCCTGTCTGTACCCCATATGTCTCTTCGTAAAACTATATCATTATCCCTGATATTTCCGCAATTACCCATAATGCCTCAGAATCAACATAAATGTCTCCCTCCCCTAATGATGGAAGATATAGAATCCCATCACATTTGTAGACATACAATATATATATAAAGGATATAAATATTGCCTGTGTATTTGATGGTAACCTTTAAATAGATAAAATATGAGTTTATAGGCTGATATAAACTAGTGTCATCACTTTCTCAACGGTATATAGAGTGGTGTTTCCAGAGAGCAGATTCAACCAAGATGAACAATGAGGACACTTCTATTCTTACCACTCCTGTAAGCGCTGTTCCTGTATTAGACTGACAGAACCATGTAATGCTGTAGTGTCTGATTACCCAGCAGTACAAGTTCTCCCTTTATCAGTCTAAGCTTTGCTTTGCAGGGCGGTTTAGAAAAAGAGGGTACAATAATTAATTTACATAGATGTTTTATTTTAAATAATTATAGTTAGAACATATATACTTGCAGGAGTGAACATAGGAAGGTGCATTGTGCCATTGCAAACCCTTCTCAGCCACATGGGGGCCCCCACGAGGACCCTGAGTCAGTTCTGCACTGGGGGTCACACTTTGGGCTACATTCACCACTTTATAGTTGCATTCATTTTTATATTATTATAATTACCGTACTTTAGTTTTAATTGTCAAGAAAAAAAAATATTTTTGTTGCCATTAGCACACAGTAATATAAAATATGTGCCATATTGAAATTAAGAGATCCTAATCCTAAATACATTCACTGCTACTTATTGAACACAAGATACCTAGGGGTATATTTTTAAAGCAATGAATCTGACATTCACATATCTGATATATTCCCTGGTGGAGAATGATTGCCATTGAACACACAGGGCTCTATTTATTCACTGCCATGAGGAAGCAGTAACTGCCCCGCAACCTCAGTCAGAACATAGCCAATGCACATCAGTGCTGTTTCTATGCTTCAAATAAAAACAAAAAATCATAATAATTATACATTAATATCAAAAAAGAAAAACATAATTTTTGTAGTGAGAACATTTGTCACACAACATTTAGAAATATTAAATAAATAAAAAACTTAAAAATGTTTCATGCTTATCTCCAGACACAAACCCGGGACAACTGTTTTAGAGGCAGCTGTCTAGAAGGAGAATTCCCCTAACTTGGGGAGTTTTCCTTTATTTGATCTCCAGGACAGGAAAAAAAAGAAAGATCATCACAATAGTACACATACAGCAAAATACCCTTACAGGGATCTTAACCTTTCCTTATCCAAACCAAATAATAGCCAAGTTTTGGTTATATAAACACTTTAAATTTTTGGCTCAGAGGCTAGCACTCTGGCCTTTGCAGTGCTAGGCCCCAGAACACTATCTGCATGGAGTTTGTAGGTTCTCTCTGTGTTTGTGTGGGTTTCCTCCCACATCCCAAAAACATGCAGTTAGGTTAATTGGTTTCCCCCCAAAATTGACTTTAGATTGCATTAATGACATATGACTATGGTAGGGACATTAGATTGTGAGCTTCTTTGAGGATAGTGACATGACTATGGACTTTGTACAGCGCTACGTAATATGATATAAATATAAATACTGTGTAATAATAAGTTGAAAATGTTTTGATTGGGATTGGCATTGGGGTGAGTGGTATCTATTATTATTATTTGAATTTTTACTTTTTGATCAGAAAAGGAGTTGGAATGATTTTGCAAACTGGGGATTACTGAATTGATCGTGGAAGCCATAGAATAAGATTGGGTATTTTCCCTACTTGAGCTATGATTATTTATAATCTTTAATTGTTGTATTTGTTTGTTTCTCCTAAAAACGTAAAGTTGGTCAGTATAAATGAATTTTCATACCATTCACAGATCAATATCTTAGATCTGCAGAAGGGAGGATTTATGGGATATAAATGGGATTGGAGGGGAGTATATTTTGTAACCTACAATGATGAATAATGAGTGAAACCAAGTTTTTTTATATACATTTCTGTCTGGATAATTTTAAAATAATGTTTTTATCCTCTGGATTCAAGGCAGGCCTTACCATTGTAACAAGCATAGAAAAGTCAGCATTTAAAGCCTCTCTATCACAGGACATATATTTGTAACTCTTTGCACTCTACATTACAATGTGGGTTACTAGGTTTCATTTGTGTCTCCAATGGCAGCCATTTTTCTTGAGCCAACGGCTGTTTATTTTTAAGGAATGTTTAGGCTACATAAAAATGTCTGCTCCCTTTTCACAGACTGAAATTAGGGACACGACATGCAGTTTATAAAAAAAGAGCATATTTTACGTATATAAAAATACACACTTCTTTGTTTAACTTGTTCTATTTATAAATATAAATTTTTTGTTTCAATAATAGGCGATTTGTACAATAACAATAGCCAGGACCACAACTCCCAGCCTGCCTCACGCCCACAATGCCTGAAATCACATAGAAGTGCATGCTGGGAGCTGTAGTCTTTATGGCTGACAGGCAGTTCTGGTGACATTTGTTGTCGGGTTCTTGTTGACTGGGAGGGGTCACTCGGGGCAGGTAGAGGGGTTTTTGTGGTATCGGGGGGCACAAACCTGAAGTGCCAGGGGAGCATACACTTGTTGTGTCAGAGGAGGAGAGTGGAACTGTATCGGGGCAGCACATTTTAGCAGAGCCCAGGGGAGGGGAGACATATCAGGGGGGCACAGACTGGCATTGCCCATAGGAGGGAAGTGAAACTTTATTAGGTAGGCACACACTGGAAGTGGCAGGGGGTGCAGAGTAGAGCTGTAGGAAGGGGACTCACATTACCAGTGTGGGGTTCATCCCTCAGGGAGGTGGCAGTGCCAGGCTATGTTAACTGGGCACAGTGCAGAATATCATTTATTCTGCAGGGAAATAACTAGGAGTTTATATTCGAGTATAATGCTTAAATAGGGGTTACAAAGACTAAGGCCAGGTTGTATGCCAGGGATAATATAGGTGTAGATAGCATCCTATATTTCCTTATATGCAGTGCCAGGCTGTGTACTGGGCATTCTACAAAACAGTGCCGGGCTGTATATTGAGCAGTCTACAAAACAGTGTCGGGCTGTATACTGGGCATTATACGGAAGACAGCAAGGCTATATACTGGGCATTCTTTAGGACAGTGCCAGGCTATATACTGGGCAATCTATAGAACAGTGCCAGGCTGTATACTGGGCATTCTATAGAACAGTGCCAGGCTGTATACTGGGCATTATACAGAAGACGAGATATGTAGTGTGGGAAGTAGTGATGGTTTCAAATGACAGAAGAAGCCGGGTAGGCAAGTTTGAAAAAATGGGTTTTGAGTGTTCTTTTAAATCTTTTCTTCTAGAGGTCACCTGGCTTTGGTCTCCTCTTTGATATCGATGGAGTGCTGGTGAGGGGCCGGAATCCTATTCCAGGGGCACCTGAGGCTTTTAGGAGGCTGATGGGCAAAGACGGGCGTCTGGCAGTGCCCGTTGTCTTTGTAACCAATGCTGGGAATTGCCTGCGTCAGGAGAGAGCGACAGAGCTGAGCCGAGTTCTGGGGTTTGAGGTGAGTAAAGCAGCAAGAAGGTGAATAGTGTGGAGGCTGGTGAATTCTGAAGGAAAATTGTAACCTGTTGCAAGCTTTAAAGGACAATATTCCTTAATCAAAGATCATGTGCATTTCCTATTAATCTTTGAAACCATGGAGTAGTACTTTCAGAAATCCTTTAGGTGAACCTTGCTTTTGACACTTAATATATGATATATATATACTTAAAGGGGTCAGTTTATAAATCATTGAATCTGACATTCACTGAAACATTCCCTGGTGGAAAATCAATTACTGCTATTTAACCTCTCTCGCGGTATGATTATTTTGTATTTTTAAATTTTACATACCAGCGCACACCCCCCACACGTCCCATGCCCGCCCGGCATTTGCATCTCCTGACCTCGCGCCTCCAATGTTCACACGCCAGGTATGTAAGGCCAGGGGACACAGATGCTGGGCATTGCCAAGGAGGCACGGATGCTGGGCCGGTATTGACCAGGGGGTTGCCACGGGCTCGTGGGGACCAGGTAAGCCCTCAATTCCACTCCGATCGTGGCTCTGTGTTACCGCTTTTTCTAATGAAATTTAATCCCCGAGCCACACTCGAGATTACTGCCAGGGAGGTTAAACACATGGAATTGGAAAATTCTACTCCTGAAAATGTTTCATTAAATGTCAAAACAATATGTATTTTTTTTTTGAAGTTTTAATTATTTACCGTCTTGGTGCATTAGTGTAGTACTGTGCTCCTCTGACATGCTCCCCTTGGACTTTTCAAGTTTGTGCATCCATATCATACACATGGGCACACATCCTTCTCAGATGATGCTGATTCTCCACATGCCTTGCCCTCCCCGCAGACATTCAAGTTCTGATGAGATGAAGTCAGCTGAAGTACACAGAAAATGCTGGTCTTAGGGTGACAACACTGTTGCTACATTAGGAGCCACACAGGATGTGTTGTCACCATAAAACCAGATGTCTGCAAATTGGCAGCAGGCAAAATAGATGAAGGGTGAGAAAAGGAAAGAACAATGGCATTGGAATGACAGAGGAGTGATCTGCTATTTTCTTTAGGTTTTAGGTTTCTTTACATTATTACCTGGTGTGCACCAGCCTGAAAACTATACAGTGCCAAAATACTTTGGTGGTGCAGAGCCAAGGAATGGTAACCATGTCCTGCTATATTGTATAGAAGTTTCATGAACTTGTTGCTTTGTCCTGTACAGCCCTTCATATCTGCTGTTTCCTCAGGTGTCTCAAGATCAGGTCATCCTTTCCCATAGTCCTTTCCGAATGTTCCGTCAGTTCCATGACAAGAGAGTTCTGGTGTCTGGGCAGGGGCCAGTGAAAGAGATTGCCAAGGAGTATCCTTTTTTAAATTGTGAAGCATTGTCTGTGCACCTGCAGCCTTGTAATTTTCTGGGATCAGCTGGAGGATGCATCACTGTGTGATGCTGTGGGTGCTGTGTTTTCCCCCACCTCTTCTAAGTTCAATGTGATGTATAAAGTCTTTAAATTATGTCTCTGTGTGTTACGTAATTTAAGTGTGCTGGGAAAGGGAACCAAGGCAACATTTAAAGTAGGACTCCATACAAAACCTTTTTTCCTGGTTTCAAATACCATGGCAAAGGCTTCAGTGTTCTCCCCAGCCCCTTTTAGCTGGGCGCACCACCCGGCAGTTTTCAGTAACCACCCGGCTATTTTCGGGTAGTTACTGATAAGTTGGGTCACTATACAGGCGCTGCCACCCGCCTAAAATCTCTTCCCACCCTGCTTAAAAAAAATTCTGAGTTTAGCACTGGGCTTAGACTGTCACATTTTGGATGCTGTCAATGTCACCCCATTTATTTGTCACCTAGACATAAAGTATTGGAAAATCTGCCCCATCACTAAGACAGGAATGGAGGAGAAAGCTTTCAGTGGGCACGCTTGTTCTTGTGACAAAAGGATAGGATTTCCCTCACTTTGGTAAAGTCTTTTACCCACTTCTTGTCAAGTCTCTGCGACAGTAAGCAAAGGGAAATATCCCTAGTAGAAGAAACACAGGGGGCACAGACAAGCAATATAAATCTGGCAGAAGTTGTAACCCTTTCCTATGCAATCTCAAATTTTATAAATAAAGTTTTGGCCGAAGCTACGCTTTTATTTTTTATTTCATGATTCTACCAATTATTCTCCTTGTGTTTAGTCCTAAGTAACCTTTACACTTCCTTAACACTATACAGCCTGGGCTTCCAGAACATAGTCACAATTGAAGATATCCGGAAGGCTTTTCCACTACTGGATACGGTAGATGAAAGTCGCAGACCTACAAATCCGGTGGGTGCTGCATGTAAATATGCTGACAGTAAACAGGGGACTGACCTCATCAGTCTTTTGTTGTTCTTTTACTGTCCAGTCAGCAGGCTGGGGTTGCAGAGCGGTGGTCTCATCCATTTGCCAGTGAATTTTCTTTCTCGTCCATTGAGGAAAACAGGAATTGAATACCTTTAAGTTATATTGCCACCTTAATGGAAACTGGGCAAAAATCTTTAAGGCTAACCCTGGGTAACCCCTTTTTTAGTATGCCTTGGTATTTTGCTAGTGTAGGAAGAAATTTTATCTTTAATTCGGGTTCTATAATCAATGGGATGTGTAGGAAGACATTTTAGATTTAATTTGGGGTTTACAATCAAGATTTCTGCAGTACTTTGAGAGTTGGTCTGTCCCATGCAGCTTTCTAGGCAGCCTTTAGTTATAATCTAAGAGAGCTAAATCTGAAATATGAAGTCAACCTGGAAGTAACCTGAGGTGCTGGATCCCATGTATAGGTGCTTTCTAGACCCTGATTTGGGGTACATTTTCAGGTTCAGAACCACTTGCATTTTTAAAGTCCCAACTTCATGCAGATGTGCAACTCAGCATTGGTGGGCAGGGAAAGCTGGCAATCCTGTCTTTCCTTGCACTCACTGAAAATGAATCAACTCCTGCACGGCCAAAGATTGGCTCCAGGAAGCAAAGAAGAAACATGGCAGTGCCCTGTGTGGGAACAAGAATAGGTAAGTATCGCTGGTTTAATTCTACTTTAAAGACACCCAAATCAGGATAGCGGCAATACAATTTATTATATATTTTCAAATTTAAAAACAACTTAACACATGTACACTTTAAATGTACCAAATGTATCTTACAGCTTTGTCTCTTTTAGGTTCCATCCCCCACCTTGCCTTTCCCTACTGTAGAAGGTGAGAAACTAACATTGTCTATGAATGACATTCATGTAATAGTCTTTATATTTTGCCCAGCTGTTACCAGAGATGCAGCAGTGTTGATCCTCAATAGCAGTTAACAGATTACCTTGTAAGATTTTAAAAGTAATAGAAGTCTTTGGCTTCCTTCACAGGTAACATTTAGCAAGCTGGAAAATCTTTGTTAATGAAAATATGTAAGTCGAATTGTTGGTAACAAACTGTGAAACCTTCTTTTTGTTATGTCTCTGTGTCATTGTAGCTGTTGTCTTACTGGGGGAGCCAGTGCGCTGGGAGACGAGCCTGCAGCTCATCCTGGATGTTTTGCTGAGTTCAGGCAGGCCAACCGAATGGCAGAAGCAGCCACCATACCCACACATTCCTATATTGGCATGCAACATGGATCTACTCTGGATGGCAGAGGCAAACATGCCTAGGTGAGTGGTGATTTTATACCTATGGCAGTACCATTACCCTGGTATGTAGACTAGGAGGCTCAGGAATGGAAAGTGACGGGCAAGAAGAGAGACTGGTTAGTTGTGATGTGAACAGTGATCCTGGGCAGACAAATTCCAGGATAATCAATGCAGTATTTTTTTCTGAACTCAGGTGAAATTTAAATGCAATTGGCAGGTAATCTGGACCCCTTTCTTAGATTTAAAATAAATAAGCAAAATACAAAAGAAGCATATGGAGTATATTTCTGCAGAACATTTACATTTACTCATGTTTTGTTTCTTTAAATTCTGGGAGTACAGAAAATACCTGTTGATCCACCAGAAATCTCCTTACTTCCTGTAATGAGCTGACAACATTTGTATTTTACTCCTAAGCAGTGTTGTCAGTCCTGCCGACTCCAGATAGACTGCTCTTCATTCTCCTCTTATGTTATAAAGAGAGGAGATTTGTTCATTGATAAGTTACAGCAGTGATCAGTTCTCATTATAACTCATAAAATTCAGTCTTCAACAGAAAAACACAATGTATTTCCTTACATTGACAATGAGCCATTGTTAAGGTACACGATTTATTTTCTAAAATAATGTTTATTATCTTAAGGTTCATCTTTTACCTAAATACATTCTAAAAATGATTGAAAACAGCACAATAAACTACATTCTGTTTTTGTGTTGGATAGAAGCAAATCTTTGACATGTTATGATCCTATATATAATCTCTGTTTGTTTGTCCTCTTCAGATTTGGTCATGGAACTTTTCTTGTGTGCCTGGAAACTTTGTACCGGAAAATCACTGGAAAAGAATTGTGTTATGAGGCTCTGATCGGCAAACCCAGCACGATAACATACAGCTTTGCTGAGCAGCTGATTATGAGCCAAGCGAAAGAGCGGGGCTGGAAAACCCCAATTCGGACCTTGTATGCTGTCGGGTGAGTGGTTACATTTACTGAAGGAAACCTAAAACCCAAGTTTGGCTTGTTGGATCAGAACCAAGTCACCTGGGACACCTGATGTCCCATAACTCAATGCGCCATGTCTGAGCTCTAGGCTGGAGGACTGTCACATGACACCGGGTGTGACATCACACATCCCTTCTATTTTCTGGTTGGGATTTTAGTGCTGGCTACAATGAAGAAAAAAGCTTGAGGGAGTTGTGGCACAGTGGGTTTTAGCAGGTTGGAGTGTAATTTGGTTCCATTACCAATGGTACTGTTACTTTGGCCTGAATGGAAAAGGTAACAATATCTCTTTGTTGTATGTAGCCTCCCCAAAGCTCCCCATCAACCTAATCCCAGAGCCCCCGAAATACCTGTGTAGGATCTCACTATCCAAGAACTTACACAGTGCTACCCAACACTAATTTTACAAAGGTCATGTGATTGATCACTTGGATCTCATCTGAGAATTCCTGCTGTTGGTTGTTTTAAAACTAAGATTTAAAAAAAATTAAACTTCTATGTTGTTTGAAGTTACCATACATATATACATGAGCAATGTCATATGGTCAATCCTGCTTATTTTTTATTCTCATTTATGCCTGTCTGCCATGACTAGATTCATAGAGACTGGATCTGCATTCTTTAATAATGTCAGACACTCACAATATACATAGTAGTTAAACACTGACAATATTCAAATATATATATTTTTTAAATTAAGAGAAGGTGATTTTTATGCTCATGTGTAATCTAATTAGGGATGCTAACATAGGCTGTAATAATTTTTTGTGAAGTATTATTATTTTAAAGTGGATGTAAACCCAATCTTTAAAACTTTATATAAGCATTTTAATGTAAAACAATCCCAGGTGATACGTTTTTGTCCATGTACAGTACGTCCTGTTATGGAGGAGCAACACTTTGTCCTCCTCCCTATCCTGCTCATGCATTGTCGCTCTAACACACAAGCTTCTGATGGAAACTAAAAGTGTGTGTTGCACATGATGCAGGCATGACAACATAATGTACATATATGTGTATGTTGTTGAGCCAGTTTTTGTAAGTGGCACAACAACACACTGTACATTAGATTGTGACTCACAGGAACACACCACAATGCACATACCATGCATTGTGCCTCTCTTCATTTAGTAAACAAAAAAATCATATGCAGATTTTGATGCATTGGCAGCTCATTCATACACATGCAATAACATGCATTTGTTAACATAGCCTAAAAAATGAATATAGGCTATGTTAACAAAATGCATGTTATTGCATGCTGTAATGTGCACTATTGCATGCACCCTAAAACATTAAGGTAGTCTGAATGGACCATAAGAAATGTCATGCAGCTATCAATAGAGTGTATTAAGACTCTTAAGTGACTGCAGCGCTGTGATGCGACAAGGGATGAAAAAAGGCAATTTCACAGCGCACAAGGCAAACTAAGTACACACAGCCAGCTCTTTGCATCCAGTAAACAAATTGGCTTTAAACAGTACAGTATATGAAGGGAACCCATCAGCTCACACCTTTTTTTGGGGTTACGATTGAAAAATGTTGAGCGATGTGTGCTCACTGGACATTCACTTCACTTTTATAACATTAATTATCACAAAGGGCATGTTTGTGTTTTCCCAAAAAAAATGACACAGTGTACCTTTGTCTTAATTCTACTTCAAATGAATCTTCATTCTTTTTTAGTGATAATCCCATGGCAGATATTTATGGCGCCAACCTCTATAATCGCCATCTGCAGACGCATCAAGGAAATGCCCTGTCAAACCATCCACAGAGCTGCGAGTCCATCCTGGTGTGCACCGGAGTTTATGGAAATCAGAAGGAGGTGCCAGCAGACTTGCAAGAGAGCATCACTGAGACTGTTTTCCATGGGCATCGCGATTTCCAGTTGGAGCCCAGCCTGGTAGAAGCATGCCATGTGGTGCAGGATGTGGGGCAGGCTGTGGAGCTGGTGCTGAAGAAGGAAAGTTGGATCCCTGAATCTGAGAGGGATGATGATGCCAGCCCCTGCTTCAGAAACTGATGGAAATTGTATGTTATGCCCATGTGGTGTAGATGCTGCAGACGGTGGGGTCTTATTCTGAACAGGAAGGACCTCTGCATGCACTGTGAAATTCTTTTGGGTAAAGCGCCTCATAAAAAGGCCAATAGGTGGTTCATGGCACTTCTACAACAGACTAAAGTATGTGCACTGGCATATGGTCCAATCCATGAAAAGGGTTGCTATAATTTATTGGTAATTCTTGCATAAGAAGCATTCATAACTTGTACTTTTAAAGGATGTTATGTCTTCAGAAGTGTGCAGGGTTACTAATAATCCATATTTGTCCCCTTTTTTAGCTTTCCTCACAGCTTAGTGCCTCCCCGATAACACACATTGCCTTCCAGCTCCTGAATGTGCATGACAGTATCAATTAGCTTTATACTTGAAAGGAATGTAAACAGCTACCTCATTGGGTTATTTATTTCCGTGCATTCAGAACATGGAATATGCTTGTGTTATCTGCATGAGATCAGATTGCACACCTTGTCTACCAGCTCATAAATGTGCATAACAAAATCAGAGGACCGGATTGTCTTATTTAATATTGTACACTCAGGAGCTTGGTGACAGCATGTTTGTCTCCACAAGACCAGATGCTTAAAACTCCCTGCCTTCGAAGTCTCGAATGTGTATGAGAGTATTGGGTGTCAGAAGTTATTTGTTGAGATGAATGTAAACAACTACAGAGTTGTCTTATGTGACACTGTACACTCTGAAACTTGGAGTCGGTATAAGATGAGGCATTTGACAGAGCAATTAAATGAACTCCGGGGCCTCCAAAGTCTTCAGACAAAGTGAAGCTTAATAGGGGACTCATATAAACTATTCATTGTAGTCTGCAAAGTTAGAATGATTTAGGACTGGCTGTAGATGATAGGATGGATACAGGCAGCCCTAACTGATATTTTGCTGAAGCAATCAGTAAGATTATATACTATATTACTATAATCCACATCGCTGCCTACCATCTTCCTATCCTCCATTCCCAGGATTGAGAATAATGTCTGCCTATCTGTGCCTTACCTTAATACTACCTTGTGCTGCAAATTTTATTCAGAGATGTACGTTCAGGTTTATTCAGATCTAGTAGATAATGGTATTGATTTTGATCATATTTATTGTGTTGCTCTGGTGAAATCAGCCAGATTGTCGGGGTTTTTTTTTATAAATTCTATTTACATTTTAAAACATTTTAGTAGTAGTGAAATCATGCAAAGGCACTCATATTGTATGGCCAAAACTATGTACCCCCTACTGGTAATGAGTTTGCTATTAAAGATAATGTTAATGAGTTTCCAGTGAAACATAATGTTAATACTACAACACACAAAGTCATTTTAGACATTTGTGCACTTCATACCTTACCTGGAAACAGTTTTGGAAAGGCTCTTTACTTTTCCAGCATGTCTGTGCACATAACCAGTTTCTTTTAGACACAGTTTTACTAGTTTGGTGTGGAGTAATATGGGAGCCCTGACCTCAACCCAACTGAACACAAACCATGTGTTTGGAATGGGGTGTCTAAAAATCTCATAATTGTATGATGTGTAGGTGTCCACAGACATGAGATGGTGGGGGAACTTGTCTGTGTTTTGATTACCACCATAATGAATGTATTTCTGAGAATCTCTAAGGAAGGATTTTGTGTGTTTTGTTGATTTTAATTGGCAATAAATTTTATTGAGATCAATTAATATTTTATTTGTGAGTTTGTTTTGCTGCAAGGCATGCAAGAAGAATGCTCTTTACTGTGTCATGGGTGCAGCTGGTGCTTTCATACCTGTGGGAGTTCATTATAATGCACATTGCACATTGCAGCTCCTTTTTATATACAGCATTGTTATATGTGCCTGTCCTTTATATATGAGACCTCAATGAATCCTAAATTAATTAAAAAATGCACGTGACTCTTCCCAGGGAGGGTCATGTATATTTTTGAATTCAGTGGGAGCCACAAAATATATGGTTAGAACATGTGAGCAAGACACACAGTGCATCAAATCAGATGTAAGTGCAACCAGCATGTTTAATTTTTTTTATCTACAGCTTTCAATAAAATAATCTCATGTTATAGGGTGACATGCTCTGGCCAACCCTCCTGTTGTGTTCCTGTGTCACAAGCTTCCCACATGCTATGCAGGCACTTTGGTCATTATCAGGAACCTGCTTGAAAAACGTCATGCAGCCATCGCCATCGCTTGTACACATGAAGTGCCTGTAAAAATGCTGCAGACAATAAGCAGCACGGAGATGAAAAAATGCTGAAAACAAGTATATTGTGTAAAACAAAATGATACTTAAATATGATACACAACAGACCTGAATTATTAAAGCTCTCCAAGGCTGGAGAGAATACACTTTCATCAGTAAAGCTCGAATGGATTTTCTAAAAGTAATTTGCCATTTGTCAGCAATTGTTTTGAATCCTGGTCCAGATTCATTCCAGGTTTGCTGGATCAATTAGCTTCACTGAAGAAGGTGTATTCTCTCCAGCCTTGGAGACTTCATGCCATTCAGTTAAGATTACCATCTACTATTATAAAAATAATTGTTGTATAAGGAATAAAAAAAACATTATAAAATGGTTTGAAAACTATTCAGGTTTCCCTTTGAGGCATAATGATTCTAATTGAAGGAGATGAATTTGGAGAGTCATGAAGACGCAGGGACTGTCAGTGTGACATACCTGTAGAAGACAGACAGGTTTGGTTATTATTGTGCTGTGTACAGACATTGTGTGGCCCAGTTATGTCTGAGTGCAGCCGATGGGGAAAGGTCACATTGAGCTGTATAGCTACTGCTTGGTAAATCGGCCTATAAGTACAAAGCTCCATTATTACCCTGGTTCCCGGAATTCTCCTTTACCCTTTTCAAAGCCACAGGGTAAGTGCAGCTCACCAGTCCTTAAAAGTGAGGACTGTGTTCATTTTTTGTTTAAAGTTTCCTTGCCCTTTATCTTGTTATCCTGCAAATATCATACTTCCTGTCACTGTATGGCTTTTCTTACCCCTTTACAGTATCCATGGGGGACCATGGTTGCCACCCTAGGTCACTCTCCCGATTTGGACTAAAGGTATCGCTTTTTTTTTTATTTCCATTATATGTGGGTAGGGGAAATAGTAGTTTGCAGAACTAAACTGATTTCATTTTAGTTTACAGAAATAAAGGAAACAAATACAGCCACCACATCTAAGAAGTAGTAAGCAGCAATATATTACATTTTTTGTTAAATATCTTTTTTATCTATTATCTATATCTTTTTATCTATTGGTTAAATATGTTTTATTCCTAGTGACAGACTTCATACAAGCAATTTTTTATTTTGGCATTAAAGTTTTACAATGCGCAACACTCCCCCAGGAAGTCACAGAAAAGAAAAAGATTCTCAGTCAGACATCACAGTAACAGCTTACTTGCCATAGTCTTACCTCCACTTTCATACCCGGCTATCTTTTGTGAACTATAAAAGCCCTTCACTTTATCATAAAGACGAGGAAAGGGCGAGGTGTTCTGTAGTCCTAACATGCTTCCCATCCTAAGGGTGATGTCTGCCCCTGACAACCCCCCGCCAATGAAGTATACAGGTTTATGTAATTTTAGGAAGGACAATCTGGGCTACACACACAATAGAAAAAGGAAAAACACTAAAGCAAAACTTAAATATGCACACTGGAATTTAGCAATGGTGGAAAGAGGTTAAAAAAATGTATAAATAGACTATTAATAATTACCAAATTCCAGTATGAAAACGTGACATTCTTTAACACCTGGTAGAGAATCAATCACTGACATTAAAATGCAGAGACCTTGAAGGATCTCCACCAATGAATGTCAAGATTGACTGCTTTATAAATGCGCCAATAGAATAAATGCGCCAGCACTGTCCACTCCTAAGGTTGAAGAGGAGCCCATTCTGTCTGATTACCCACGGCTCATGCTTGCCAATGCAATTTCTCAGACCTTACACCTCAGCCACCCCCTCGGCACAACCCATCACTATCAGATGAGCTCTTTAAAGGGTCAGGACAGGTTTGGTTTGGTACCACACTGGCATCATAATTGGTGCCATCATAATCGTGCTTTGTGTCATTATGGCCACACATCTCCACGTTCTGGTTTTATATTGGTGGTCACCTTGCTGATGGGTTAATAATTAAGTTCATTTATTAAGCTGCACCTGGCAGCTACTCGCAAATTCCTATGTAAGTGGTAAGCGTTTACCTGATTTTTCAAATACTGCTTCTGCATTTTGGCTTAATCAACTATGTCACGCCCTACCTCCCCAGTATGCACACCCCTACACCCCATGTGCAAAAAATGTACAATATATATAATACAGAATATATAACTATATATACAACACAGCCCCCTGGTATGATGTATAGTATAATATATAAATATATATATATATAAAACAGTATGTACTCCCTTACCCCCCATGTACAATAAATGTACAATATATATAATACAGAATATATAACTATATATACAACACAGCCCCCTGGTATGATGTATAGTATAATATATATATATATATATATATATATATATATATATATATATATATATAAAACAGTATGTACTCCCTTACCCCCCATGTGCAAAAAATGTACAATAAATATAATACAGAATATATCATTATATATATACAACACAGCCCCCTGGTATGATGTATAGTATGATTGATATATATATATATATATATATATATATATATATATATATATAAATACCAGTATGCACACCCCTACACCCCATGTGCAAAAAATGTACAATATATATAATACAGAATATATAACTATATATACACCCCCCCCCCCCTGGGTATGATGTATTGAATGATGATACATATATAAAGTATATATATATAAAGTATATATATATATATATATATATAATTTAAGAGTTCCTCCCCCACTCCCCATGTGCAATAAATGTGTAATATATATAATACCACAATACAGAATATATTACTATATATATAACACAGCCCCTCCCCCCCCCGTATGATGTATAGTATGATGATACATATATTTAGTATATATATATATATATATATATATAGACACAACAGTATGCACTCCCTTACCCCCCATGTGCAATATGTATAATACAGAATATATAACTATATATACAGCCCTCCCTGGTATGATGTATAGTGTGATGATACATATATACTGTATATATATATATAATATGTGACAGTATGCACCTCCCATGTGCAATAAATGTATGATATATTATGTTGATACATATAGCAGTCCCTGCTCCAGTAGTATGTAATATAGAACACATTTATAGGTTTATCTTACACAGTATCATGTATAGGATGATAGCTCATATATAGCACTCTGTGTCCCTCCACCCCCCTGGCTAGGCTGAGCTCCTCCTTTGCAGTTCCTCTTTCTTCCAGCAGGGGTCGCCGCGCCCTGTGTCTCTCTCCTGCAGAGGATCGGTGGTCCTCATCATTATCATCTTCTGATCGCTGGGAGATTTGGAGCCCCTGACATTTCCCGGAGCCCCACTCACCTGCATCTGCCGCCAGCTGGAAGCCTTCCAGACCGGGATGTCACAACTGCCTCCCCGCACAGCAGCCAGTAGTCTCCCCGGGTGTCACCCCCTCCTCCAATACTGCCCTCCAGGTCAGTGCAGCCCCCTGTCCACCCCAATCCAGGATCCCCAGCCGGGGGAGGGGTGCTGGGTCTATTACCCCCTAGTGCTGCCCTGCTGGTGGGCTCACTGATATACCTCCTATAGATTGTATACCCCCTACAAATGACACCCTGATTACAACAACCCCTAAAAATCCCAGGGCCAGGCACACCCCCTAGAGATTGTATTGCCCCTCTCTACCCACTGTCACACATCCTATAGACCCTATATCCCCTGTGCCAGTGTAACCAGTCATTCCTCCTATAGATCCCATACCCCCTGTCCATATTATCCTACTATCACACCCCCTGTACTCCTGCACATATAATACCCATAAAGATCTCATACCCTCTGGGGTTGCATATCCTTTGGATCATATATAGCACATATATAATACACTGTGCTCTTACACATCCCATAGAGCCTTTACCCCCTCTGGCAGTGTATCCAGTCACTCCTCCTCCTATAGATCCTATAACCCCTGCACCTATCACATCCCCTATAGATCCTATAACCCCTGCACCTATCACACCCCCTATAGATCCTATACCCCGAACACCTATCACACCCCCTATAGATCCTATAACCCCTGCACCTATCACACCCCCTATAGATCCTATACCCCGAACACCTATCACACCCCCTATAGATCCCATAACCCCTGCACCTATCACACCCCCTATAGATCCTATAACCCCTGCACCTATCACACCCCCTATAGATCCTATAACCCCTGCACCTATCACACCCCCTATAGATCCTATACCTCGAACACCTATCACACCTCCTACAGATCTTATATCCTCACACCTATCACCCCACCCATAGATCCTATACACCTTGCACCTACCACTTTAGAGTTGAATATCCTTTGGATCATATAGAGCACACCTCCTATAGGTTTTATAACTCTTCCAATAACCCAATCACTCTACTAATCACCCAACCTACAACATCTCTTACAGAGCTAATATCCCCTCATATCATCACATCACTTTGGTGTCTCACCCCTATCAGTAATATACGCCTCTTGCCTCTACACCTCTACCTGCCCTAGATTCTTTACCCCTTGCATCTCATTGTCCTGTGCCTGACTGTCACAATACATGGGCACATAGACTTTCTATAACCTGTCCTGACCATCACCAAACCCTGCACCTTCCATTGCCTGTTTCTTTATTGTCACTATACACAATGTTCCTTTAAGAATATATATATATATATACCCCTGTGCCTTGCTCTTGGTGCCCTGTTGAGTTTAATCCATGTAGCTGCATACATTATGTCATTTGTGGTAAATACCCCTTCCCACAAGCCTTAGATTATTTATAGCCTCTGCCCAAGTTGTGTTACGCCTTCCTGTTTTGTTTCTCTACCCCTATTACTGCCATCTAAATTAGGTTATTGCCATCATGCCTAATCCTTGAGTGCAAAAAACAAATTTAAAAGGACTCCCCCAAAGTTTTGCTGGCACTCCATTGTAGTGTCTCTATTTCCCTCTGATTTAGCCCTATCCTCCGGCAACCTGCCCCCACCACTTTCTCCCCTCCCCGTGGCACCCTCGTGCCCCCCCTCCTTGGACTCATCCTCCACCTCTTCCACTCTGGGGATGACGGCCGGGGAGTTTGCACATGGGGGCCCAGGGAGGTTGCCTCAAGGGGCCCCTGGCTGTGCTGTCCGTGGCTGCTACAAGATGCTATCTGTTCTGCTACTGCTGGCACAGGGCGCCTTGTTGGACCTCTACCTTATCGCTGGCACGGACTTGTACTGGTGCTCCTGGATTGCCACTGACCTGGTGGTGGTAGCTGGATGGGGAATATTCTACTCCAAAAACAGCAGAGGCCAAAGGGCATTCCAGGGCTCGCTTAGCTCCTCTGGCTATGGTCAAGTCCAAAGGCCGAAGAAAGGCCAATTCGCCTATAGCCATCTGGCCTGGCTCATCTATGCCATCGCCTTCACGCCTAAAGTGGTCTTGATACTCTGCACCCCAATAGTGGATCAAATCGAAACTGGGGTACCCCTGGGAAGCACTGGGTTTCGGCTTACAGTCTCGCTCTCGGTCCCTCTGCTTTGGGTCTTAGTTCGCTCATTGAGTGTTTATCCACGGGGATGGCAGCACCAGAGAGCTACTGGATACTTCATGGCCTCCTGTTTGGACCTATTGGACAGCTATTCCCTCTTGGAACCAATGCTGGAAGGCAAGCTACCTCTCATGCCTTTCATCCGTTACCCTTTATTGGCTGTATACTTTGTGGCTTTGGCTTCACCAGTCCTTTGGTTGTCCGAGCTGGACTCAGGAGCCCCTGCTGGATGCTGTCGCCTATTCCTTCGCCTCCTTTGTGGCACACTGGTGGATGGCCCTCTCCTAGCTGTCAGATGTTTCTTGATGCTAAGCTCAACCAGCCGACCCTTCTCCGTCTTTATGTTGAAGAATGTCTTTTTCTTGATCTGCCGTTGGCTGGAGGTCCTGGAGCTCTGCTGCCTCCTCAAGACCCCAGAGCCCGACCTTGCAGACCGACCACCAGGACAGTTCAGCCAGTGCGTCTCTGAAAACGATATGGGGCCTCATGCTTATGTCAACACATTGGCCGTGACATCACAGAACTGAACAGAACACAAACAACCCAACAATAAACTATTCTGTTTTTTCTACAACTGCCAACACTGCCAAGAAAACATCAACGAGTCAGGTGTCAAAAGTCATTTTTTTAACTTAATGTTGGTAAACTTATAAATCCAACCCTAAAGAAAAAAAAAGGTTGTTCTATAGGTGGTGCATTTATCTCAAGGTTTCCTCTACTTAAAAATACACATAAAGGATTAAAGAGTATCAGAATTAGGTATTCATGTACATGATTGAAGTTTACACTGCAGTGTAAAAAAACAGAAACAATTTTCACTGCCAAATCAAAATGAATTTTTGGGTTTGCACAATTTGGGAAGGATAAGAGAAAACTTTGATGGTCTTCACCAGTTGGGGAATCTATTTCGGGGTCTTTGCGAAGGTTCTTATTAATGCTGCTAGAGGAATTTGGTCACATTTGATCAGATGGACTTGTCCAAGTCTGGAGAAGCTTCTTAGATTATTATTATTATTATTATTAATAAACAGGATTTATATAGCGCCAACATATTACGCAGCGCTGTACAATAAATAGGGATTGCAAATGACAGACTAATACAGACAGTGATACAGGAGGAGAGGACCCTGCCCCGAAGAGCTTACAATCTAGTAGGTGAGGGAATTTCACACACAATAGGATGGGTTCTTAGATGAGTAAATGAATGTCTTTACAGCATGGAACAAGTTCAGTTAAATGTGACCAACTGCTACTAGTTTCACCGTGTTGTATTCATTTTTGGGTAACTGATAACCTGCTAAAAAGATGAATACATCTAATTTGTATATAATGATTAAAATGTATATCAAGCCAGAAGCCTGGGTAAGAATTAAAACTTCTGTTGGACTTATACTGCTATCCAAAAGTTCTGCAAGGGTTCTGGCCTTTCCATATAAAGTCTGGCCCTATCAACTGAACATCTTATAAAAGAACATTTAATGCAAAAGTATATTTCTTTCTGAAATATATTTTACTATATAACTAGCAATTCTGCTGATTGCACATACCAGCTAAGATGCTGCTTTGTCTAATCAGCATATCCAGGGTTTAGGGAGGGAAGCAGAAGTTTATGTGTATTTGTGTATTTATACCTGGAGCTCAGCTTGCCTTACCAAAGTCAGTTATTAGTTATTTCCAACACCTCGTCGCTGAGATTTAGTGTTTTCTATATATATACAGAAGGGAGATATTCACATTTACATTTCAGTTCTGGGCTGAACTTCAGGACAGTGGATTCCAAACTAAACTAAATAAAGTTTTCCCTCAATTGCTGAAGACCCGAACAAAATTTAAAAATCAAACTGGGTCATTTTTCAAAAGGTTACTTTTTGTTATTGCTAAATATTGCAAATTTCTATATTTGTTGTATTATATGATATAGAAGTACACAAATTTTATTTAAAAAATGATTCTATATGGGTGGTAAAATCCCTGATAGCTTTATTTCAGAAGTAATATAAGTGGGTTTAGTCAGTGTTAAAGTAAAACATATAAATTAAGCTTGGGTTAATATTCTTGTATGCAGATTTATTTCTTTAAATCAGAAGACTTTCCTTCATAGGGGAAAAAGAAGCGAGTTTGTTGTATTATTTTTTAAACCTTTTCTATTGCTTGACAGGTCCAAATGACATAGCAGTGCATTGGGTGCAGCTGTGGCCCCGCACTCAAGGTCATTATACTGAAAATGCATGCTGATATAGGTGTGAACCTTCAGAAGATGTTGTATTGTAGTATTATGATATCTTCCATTCTCCATTTTTCAATGGAGAAATAACCTGTACTTCGAAGCCTTTTGGTGTCAGGCTAGTTTTGTTAAGCCCTTGGTTTTGGATCCGTTTAGTTTTCTGTACCAAGCAAAAACAAAAAAGGAGGATGACACTTAAAGATGCTCAGATTTCCAAACTAGCTGCCTTGTTCTTCAATGATGCCACACCGGACTCTCGACATTTCCTCGTTACCTCATATTCTAACTTCAAGGTTAACACGTGACATCATGTATTCTGCAAAAACATCGCCTTCAAGGGCGACCCCACGTCAAGGGCTGTTCTTATGAACTGTCTTTTTGATTGTCAATGCAACAAGGCACTCAGGAGTCCCACGTTATATTCTCCTCCCACCCTCCAAGGGCTGTTCTTCAGGATTCTCCTGCTCAGCACTGCACAACATGAACCGCCGGTGAAGAAAAATGGCAGCCTGGAAAAATCTTTAGTGTTTTTGGGGCTGTTGTTACAGACTCTGTACAATGCATGCAATGGGTTCTAAAAAAAATTGTATTTTTGAAGAATTTATTAGTGGTTATTATATGAGAGTGGAAACCTTTATTTTTGTGCTCAAAGATGATGTTGGTTTGATTCGGTCACAGGTGAAATTATATTAACTGGAAAGAGCGGACAAGAAATACAGCAACTGACAAATCAGTACAGGTACAATCTTGGTACGGCAGACTTTTTGGTTTATGTTATATCGGGCCTTGTTAATGGGGTATCTGAGAACTATCTCAGGTAGATTCTATTGCCTGTAGCAAATTCCCCCAATAACAGGACATAGCGGGTTGCTGGTTATCAGCAAAGTGGGCTACTCAAGATAGTCCTGCAGGCCCTAAATAAGAATCTATAAAGAGGTTTAGCGACATAAAACTTATTAAAATATTTAGGGGGACACCATGTGAACAGAATCAAACCGAAAATCTTTTACCAATGCAACTGTTACCTCACATGTGTGTGACCAGTGCCTGTATCTTGTGAACGGTGATTAAATCGTGTCAAGCTCGCAGACTGCATTATGTGTGATGATTAGGGATCGGAACATTCACATTGGTGTAAAAACTGAAATAGGTTGTTTAATGATCAGTATTCCGGCTGGAACTTTCAGCTTGGTATACATGGCGCTCATTCTGTTACGGTAGCCTAGACTAATAATCCTACAATTTGTTTTCTAATTATCTGACTTTCTGGCACAAAAATTTGTTTAATCGAAAAAAGATTTTGTAGGTTCTGATTGCAGTAACCCAAGACCAAGATACAATGCAACTGACTGATGTTCTGACCATGTTCACACCAAAAGCAGGTGGATGCAGTTTAGATGAATCAACCGCATACCAAGTGCACATATCCTAAAGCAAAATCGATTGCCAAAATAGAAAATGCTAAATGAATGAATTAAAAAAACAAATAATAGAAGTATAAAACATTCTTCTTACAGAAGCTTCTGGAAATACCAGCAATGTTATTTAGTCTTAACAGGAGGTCCTAGGAAGGCTTAGAATTCTATATCTCAGATTTCTAAAGATCCTGCAGAGGACCAGTGATCCCTTTTACCTTGGCACATTTACCAGTAGCCAGGGTATAAAGTGTTTTTGTTTTTATTCTGATGTTTTGTGCTTTTTACAACCATTTTTATTGTGATGAGTGTGTTGTGTGATGAGTGGGGGGCTGCAGGTATAAGTTTTGACTTGGTAGCAGCCCTATGTCAAGGCAGAGTTTAGACTGGGAGAGGGAAAGACAGTATGAGGAGCCAAGCTGGTGTCCTGGAGGGCAAGGATTGTGCTCATAGGAGACAAATAGCTACAGGTTTGCTGGATCACCCAGTTTCACTGATGAAAGTGTATCCTCTCCAGCCTTGGAGAGCTTGAATAAATCAGGCCCATTAAGTGAAAGAGAAACTACAGCAGAGAAATATTAGGTCCCCTCACCTATCTAATGGACTTGTGCTATGTGGGAGATAACTTCTGGGTGCATTATTTGTGTATTTAGTGGTTTTCCTGCAATAAGACTTTAATTATAACAAGGAAGAAAGCCCTGGCTACCGGTAGACCTGTACATGGCTATATGTTAGGCAGAGTGATGCAAAAGAAACAGAACAGCATTTGTTCCCTTAATAATACATAATAAACCTTCTACATCACTGTCATAAGTCATATATAACATCATATTTTACATCAATTTTATAAAATAATACAGATAAAATGACACTAAAAAAATACATTTTGCTTTGTAGACAAACATTTTCTAAAGCTAAAGTGACAAGTGGGTGAAAAGATTATTCAATTTGAAGCTGATATCATTGATTGCGTTTTACCATTCACAAGAAAGAGAAAGCCAGATGAGTTATAATATGGTAATCAAATCTGAGAGGTGCTACTTTAAGCAGATCATATTCATTACAATGTGATTGTTTAATATTGTTATGATCGGGACATGAAGAGTACATTCAGTCTAAAGTCTATCCAATCAGGATCTGAGCTCTACATTGGTGCTAGCACATCTAAATCTAAAGAATATCGTACAAATGGAATAGATCATGTATTGAAAGGTGAATTAATATATTTCGCCCCCGTTACTAAGACAGACCTTAGACTCAGACATTCCCCTATTTTTACTGCAAGGGCTGGTCAGTGCTTACATGACATCTTGTACAAGTGCTAGCTCTTGACAATAGGCTCAGACTGGGGTTAGACAAGAAAAAGCAGGGTTGCAAAACTGCACCCAACCTAAAAAGCTTTTCTCCACCATGGGCATTGGACTGTAATAAGGACATATGACATAGAGATGTTTAAAAGTGACTGTGTCTAGTGGAAAGTTAGCTTTTCTACTTCTTAGAGTTACTTTGTTTGGAAACTCTCTACAACCAAAGTGCATGGGGGCAACCGTATCCTCCTTCTCTGCCTGTAGTTCTAGCTGCAATTTTGGAAACTGTTTTTTTTTTTTTTTTTTAAGAGAAGAAGCTATCATTCTTGTATGCTTAAGGAAGTGTGTTGTGTATGTTATGTCCTGTCCTTGAGGTTAGTAAAGAAATGTCCCAGACATTACATAAAGAACAAACTTGTTTTCCCCTGACTCTGAGCCCTTTCTGTGGGCTTGCACAGCTGCCAATATGGTCTCAAATGGTAATTAAGGCACTTGTATAAAGTTTAAAAAAAACAAAAGTTCCCTTTCAAAGTGAGGTGCATACATTCTTTTAGATCAGGTGAATTTCGATCAGCTGGCCAAATTGGTTTCTAGGAAACTCTCAGGCTGAGTATTAGTCCTAAAACATGATCATACTTGTTCAAAGTTCGGTAAACCTGCATTTTGCAGAAAAAGTTTTAGTGACTCCAACTCTATTGTCTTTAAGTCCATCTCATGTGAGTCCCACGTGCTGTATCCCTGATCTACATGTTGTACGGAACGCCTGTCAGGCAAACCTGTACTAGGATCAACTTGAGGGGTCATTAAATGTTCATTAAGTAAGATCTCATGATACTGCTCACCATCGATAATTGGATGTCTTTCATTTAAGATGGGGACCACCAAACCTGAACGTGGGATATTTATAATTTCCATTTCAGGGGACAAATATGAACTTTCAATGGCGTTTTGGAAAAATCTTGCCTGGGCTTCCCCGAGCTGCTCCACAGACAGGACAACCTCGTCAGAATGTATGGAAACATCTTGTCGCAGTAGACCTGTATTGAGGTCACCTACCAGCTGTGGTTCTTGTATGCAAGCCGCTGTTGATGTTCCTTCTTGAAGTAATGGTTGTAAAACTGACACTGAAGGATCTATATCAGACAATAAAGGTTCCACTTGGGTGCTTTGAGTTTCCATTACAATTGTGGGATCTAAAACCCTAACAGGATTTGGCTCCAGGATACACGGTTCCACCTTACAGACTGAAGTTTTCGGATAACTAATCAGAGGGTAGACTTTACAGGTTGCTTTATCATCCACATCCTCCTCTTCTTCTTCTGAGTCTTCAGGGTCCTCAGCTGGTATTAAAGAACACTCTTTCTCAAACCAACCCAAGTTACATTCCTGCCATTCTCTACACTTCTCTATTGCCTTTACTAAACGCTTGTAATTTACATGTGTCTCATAGCTAACAGTTAGCTCTATGTGTGGTTGGTGCTGCTCTTGTCTCTGGATCCGGAAGTAAAGTTCTTGCAGGTTTTCAGTCAAAGAATATATTGGGCAGATTTTTAGAGGTGAAGGTATGTCTGCAGGAGAGGAGATGCTGCCAAAATATGCTACAAAGAAGCAATCCTTTGCCATTGCCGTCTGGAAGTCTGGGAGAATAAGTGATAAGGCAGCGGTAAGGAGATCCCCTATTGGGTGTTCCCGGTCCTCCCTCAAAGTAATCTGCTGCTCCTGAACGTCCTGCATTGCTTTCCACTTCTTTTGTACTCCTCTGGAACAAAGGATCAGAATTGTCCCGTTTGTTCTCTCGATTTCATCTTTTTGACGGCCCAGCCAAGCCACGGGACCGATTATGCCTATTTCTTGAACATGAAGCCGGTCCAGCACCACATCCAAGCCCCAAACTGACCGCATAAAATCAGACAATCTGATCACAGCTTTAGTGTAGTATCTGTGATCTGCCGAGTACACCAACCACACCTTCTTTCTGGCTGGAGGAGGAATAGGAGGTCCAGGTGCTGAAGGTAAAGGGGGTTTCACTGTGGAAGAGAAAAAGAACTATAAGAAGGATGATAGAACAGAAGATTAACCTACAACTATAAAAGCTTCCACTGTTCCTAGACGCCTCCACAAGTTTTTGGAAAGTGTCCATGAAATGTGTGCCTATTTAGTCTTAAAAAAACATTTGTAAACTCTGGAGGTGTTGCTAGGATTGTGAGAGATCTGGGGTACCAGTGGAAACCCGGAAAAGAAAACAAATGAGGTAGACATGCCAGTTAACATGTGGTACAATTGGGAGAGGCTTAAAGGGCCAACGTTAATTAAAACCGGAGCCTAATAATTGTATACATTGTCCACAGCCCACCTCATAATAGAGACAGCCAGTACAGAACTTTGTATTTAAAAGATGGCAATGGTTAGAATTGTGTCCTTAATGGTATAATTCCCAACACTCTGTGTGGACACAGAGAATGGGGGAAACAAAAAGAAATCTAGCCAATGAGGAAAAAGATAGAAAGTATTAACTCATTCTTCTTCTGTCCAAAGCCACAGATAAACCAAATTTCAGCTGACTTTCACTTTTAGTTTGGGGACTTCTACAGCTTACAGTAGAATTAAAAACACACCAATAAACCCCCACAAATACGTTATCTATGTAAGCTCATTAGTGACGCTATTCTGGAGGGTTTTCTTTTTTTAAAACCCAAATATTATTAACTTTTATATTGTGTAGAGGGGTTATTTATCTTGGGCTTCTGTGTCCCAATGGGTCAGGACAGAGTCAGAGTTAAAAACCCAATAGAGGATCTAACCACGTCAACACTTAAAGGGGACCTGCTGCATACAAAGCTAGCTTCCAGGGATGGTGTTACATCATAAATGGCCTTCCAGTGGCTAAAGAGGATCACCACTGACCCAGCAACAAACATAGTGGATCTCTAGGACACAGCAGTGACAGGTTTTTGGACCTCCCATCACTGCAGGCTTCCTAAAACAGTGAAGTCTGTGCCATAATCAGCAAGTATGCTGTGCACAGTTGTGGATATTAGCAGAAGCTCACCACCCACCAACAAATTCAAGTCTTCTTTAACCCCTTAACACGTAAAAGAAAAAGATTATTGTGTGTTTTAGATATACTTAAAATGTTACTCAATGTATTTTTGCAATGTCACACTCATTCCAGCCCACGTGCACACGCATTTACCTGTAGAGTGGATGCAATCTGAAAAAGAAAAGAAAAAAAAAAAACACAAGCCTTTATTATTCTCCATCTTTCTGCACTCTGAGTCACACTCAGCCCACAGAGCTGGAATAGGCAATAGGAGCTTTGACAATCAGAAAAGAAGAATGCAACAGATGTGAATACCGCCATCGGCTGACAGCCATCTGCTCTATAGCACAAAATCTATGCATCCTTAAAGGGTAACACCACCAGGAGCACATAGTAGAGCTAAAGAGTGCTGTCTGACTTTTTATAAAGTCAAAATACATTTTCCGGAATCTGCGGTACATTGTGACATAGAAGCTTGCAAATATACTGAAATGTTCACTCCTAAATTGGAACATTTATGTAACAATATTCGTGTACAAACTCTTTTACCAACAGCTCTGTTGTACAAAGACCCAACAGGGGATTGTACTGACATTGCACAGATTGTAAGTTGTATGTTTTATATCATATATATGACAAGAATGAATTCTGAATTTACCTTTAAGGCGTAACCCTAACATAATACTCCCACACAACATGAGGGTCAGAAGGACGGCCAAAGGCCATAAGTACCAACGTTCAACTGGTTCTGTAGATAAAATCAGAAAAAATATCAATTACCTGGAGCATTAAAACAGATTCTAGAATTTATGTATGGTAATTAGGTAAGGAAAGTGGTTAAAGAAAAGGAGGAGAGCGTCACCCAGATGAAGGAACGCCAGTCTGAAGGAACGATCTTTTTATAGTCAGCAGATATCAAACATAACAGTGCAAGACAGATTTGCTGATGTTATTAAAAATGATCTAATGGGTGCTTTTGGACTGTGTTCAGGGGAGCAGCAAATAACACTAGGTTGTTGTCAGACAGAAATAGCATTGGTCAGCAGACGGAACCTGAAAAGTAACACTGCAACTGACAAACAGCGTGCACCCCAGTGCCAGGGTCCATTTCCTGGAAAGGAGACTAACAATGTGCATATACATTTTACTTCTTTGCTTACAGTAATTAAAAAACCCTGGGGGATAATTTTTGGTAATACAGGAAAAAAATATTCAGAAATGATGAAGTGAAAACATTTTACATGTAAATGGGCAGCACGGTGGCTCAAAGGTTAGCACTCTGGCCTTTGCAGAGCTAGGTTCCAGGTTTGAATCTCAGCCAAGACACAGAAATTGACAATATGGCTATGGCAGGGACATTAGATTGTGCCCTATGAGGGACAGTTAGTGACATGACTATGGACTTTGTACAGTGCTGCGTAATATGTCAGCACTGTATAAATACTGTGTAATATTAATAATGTTTTTTTTCCCTTGAAACAGAAATTAAAATACAACTCACCTGGAGGGGGTGGTGTTTCTGTGGGACATGAAGGAACGTAGTACTGTCGCATGCAGTCATTATTACAGGGCGACATGTATGGCCACACCTATAACCAGACAAATATTGGAATTAGAGCTGTGTGATAGAGGAACGGTCATTTCAGAAACAATATACATTTTTTATGCATTTTCTGAATGGTCACTTCTCTGAGGCAATACCCTACAAACAATCCTTATAACTCCTCTCCCACCTGGCACTCTCCACTCCGTCAGAGAAAGCTATGTGATCTGGGGTTTGTTTAAAATAAAACCTGGGCTCCAGGCAGAAGAAAAAGCCTGGTATCTGTATGAATAGTTATAATATTTATTAAACCAAAAATTCGGTAGGGGGGTTCTCACTATGCCTGTGCCAAGTTCGCTGCAAACCTTGATGTGTTCATTATAAAGATCTCCCAACATCCCTGCACTGAATTTTCTGGTCTGCGCACTTGCAGAGGCTCTTTTTATCCCTGCTGTATTTATTTATTGCACAGTATAAAGCATTTGACAGGAGAGAGAATGAACAGAAGTCATCAAGAACACCCAAAACTCCCAGGTAAGCAGCAACAGACCTGGTAAGTCTCCCTGGTGCAGCATCACACATAACTTTTTCAATGGGTGCAAACTTGAACATGAAACATGTACACTTATGTAGATACATTACCGAAATGTTAAATATGCATTCTATATCTTTGTACCCCCCAATACCAGGGAAGGTAACTTCTACACGTTGAATCTTTGAGACCTAAAGGAAAAGAAAAAAAATGATGCTATGCATCAGACGCATTTTAAAATACAACTTGATAATAGTGCAAATTAAAGTTTGAAAAAATGTTCTTAGATTTGTATATATTGTTTATAGTTGGTATTATGGTCAGAGTTAGGTGTATAGCTGGTATTATGGTCATAGTTAGGCTATAGTTGGTATTATGGTCAGAGTTAGGGGTATGGTTGGTATTATGGTCAGAGTTAGGGTTATAGCTGGTAATATGGTCAGAGTTAGGGGTATAGTTGGTATCATGGTCATAGTTAGGGTATAGTTGGTATTATAATCCTAGTGAGGATTATAGTTGGTATTATGGTCATAGATGAAATATAGTTGGTATTATGGTCAAAGTTAAGGTTATAATTAGTATTATGGTCACAGTAGGGTTATAGTTGGTATTATGGTCAGAGTTAGGGGTATGGTTGGTATTATGGTCAGAGTTAGGGTTATAGCTGGTAATATGGTCAGAGTTAGGGGTATAGTTGGTATCATGGTCATAGTTAGGGTATAGTTGGTATTATAGTCATAGTTAGAATATAGTTAGTATTATGGTCAGAGTTAAGGTTATAATTAGTATTATGGTCACAGTAGGGTTATAGCTGGTATTATGGTCACAGTAGGTTATAGTTGGTATTATGGTCAGAGTTAGTTTTATAGCTGGTGTTATGGTCAGAGTTATGGTATAGTTGGTATTATGGTCAGAGTAAGGGTTATAATTCATATTATAGTCAGAGTTGGGTTTATAGCTGGTATTATGGTCAGAGTTAGGGTTTAATTGGTATTATGGTCAGAATTAGGATTATAATTGGTATTATGGTCAGAGTTAAAAGTTAGTGGTTAATGAGAATTAAAACCTTGGCACTTAATCCCTTTGGTGACAACAGTTTGGGTTATTGGTTGCACTTAGAGTAAAAGATCATGGTTTATAACAGAAATAAAAGATTTTTGTACTTTTGTTTTATAGATCTATTAATGCTGCAAATGTATGGATATTAACGGCCCTATCAAAAGGCCTAACTAGTATTGAAGGTAAATGCTCCACGTCTTTCTTGTCATCCTTGTTGCATGTCTGAGCTGGCAAAAGGTGAATTGAGAATTGAGGCACCTTTCTGCATACTTCAGTTCAATGGTTTATTACATGGTGACTCTGGTTGGAGTGGAATACCTGAAAAAAGACTCGCTTGAACTCATCAATTAACGCGTCACTTGTTTTCACGCGTACTCCATATTCCTGGGCATCCCATCGTGTGGTGAATTCAACAGTTAAATTGTTCCCTTGGTATTTAGTTCTGATATTCGGAAACCAGCAAAGCCCTAAAAAAATTAGGACAAAAAAGAAAATGGTTAGATAGATGGGTCTTCCTGAAGGCAATGAGCCACCCAAAAAAGAGTTTATTTTTAGTAAATCATGATGGATCTGAATGGACTGATATGCTAGCACTGAAAGTAAAGAAAACAGTAAAATAAAAATAACTGAGCTTTAATAAAAAGGAACCAGAGCCTGCATTTGTATTAAGGAACTCGCCCCCTACTTGCCCCCTACTTGCCCCCTAATACATATCCATAGTAGTAATAGTAATGGCAGGCTACACAGCTAAGTATGTCCCTGAGTCCCCCATAATAAAAGTGACAGTAAAAGATGACTATGTTTTACTGGGGGGTGCATTTAAAAAATTGCTGGGTAAATGCTGCTGATTGCTACCATATATGTAATTTTTATTTTGTTCTAGTGACATGTTTTCTCGGGGATCCTCCATGACAGCCCACAGCAGAAATATTGTACCGTTCTATATCTGTATCTATATGAAGAGATATAAGAGTCTTGTCCACCAGATCCATACCTAGATTACAGCAGGTGTCTGTCAGCATCATGTTAGCTTCATTACACCCTGTAAAGAGAAAAGATTGGGGTCACAGTGGAGGAAGAAACCACGTGGGGATGAAATATATTGTGGCTCATTACAGATCTTACGTGGCACAGTAAACTCCTTCTCCTTGTAATTAATTTTTTCTTGTTTGGGGAGATGTTGCACTGTCACAAAGTACAAATGGCCCGGACTCACTTCAAAGTTGTTGTAGTAAAACTGCCACTGGAATGATGGAGCAAATGACAAATTAATATATAGCAACAATATGAACACAAAGTAAACCTTATATTCAGCTGCTGATCAGCCCCAGTGATTGTCCCATTGCTGCCAGACCTCAGTAAATCTCCTGGACATAAATACTTTTATATCAGAATTTCTGTATGGATATCCTGGCATGCAGGTTCCTTTTTACTAACAAGTTAGGCAGTGAGTCATGCTGCATAATGGACCTGATAGATGTACCAACATGGAAACTGAAGTGAACAAACAAGCACAACGACCCTATTAGGCTCCCCTACAAAAAGCAATTCTTCCAGTCCAACACATTTCAGGCATTAGGAGAATAGTAAGTAGGAAGCAAAATACAGAAGGTACTAGGAGGCCCTCACAGAGCAATGTTTAGTGATAAGATTAATGGAGGGGAGGTTGGCTGAAAAATATGGAACATTAGGTACTTGTCACTGGTGTTACCAATATGATCACAAGAGCTGCAGAACAGAATTACAATTAGACTAATTAGAGTAATTGGGTCGGTACAATTATAACTGGGTAAATGTATTTAGGTGAAATTTTTCTTTCTTTAATTTGCATGGTTTATCCATCATTTCACTTCATCCTCCTACCAACATGTGTTCACTTACCGGCTGCCCGTTTCTGTTGACCTGTCTTGGGAATGTGCCATTAAACTGGAATTGGACGCAGCGATTCATGTTGGTGGAGGGTTCCAGGACTGAGATCTCGACCCCCTGTAACATCTGGATGCTGGCTGTGATAGACAGAGGAGAGGGGAGGTCACACAATGGAGGCGTTCATAGTATAAAAAAACTGCACGCTTACATTAAGGATTACAACGGACATTTTTCACTTTGTCTTTGACCCCACTGGGGAAGCAGAAGACTCAATGGTGATTTTGGAAGATACAGCAATGACGAGATACTAGACCTGTCAATGCTGCAGGGCACATATAAAAAGGTGTGAAAGACTGTCCATACATGCCGAATATTGTAAAAAAGTACCCCCAGCGATGTGAGTTTAGTTCTGTTTTATGGCAGGATACTATAGGGCAACGGAACAAACCTAGTACACCACATAACATGGTAGTGCAGTGAGTTATCATGCTATGCAGTAAAATGCACATACAGTATTTCCCATGCATTACCATAATGCCACAGTACGACTGGACCTTTGTGTGTCAGTACAACAATGTTCATGCTGATATTTCACTTACAGTCAATGCTGATTGTCCAGTTTATGTGAAGAACCGGTACTCTTTGACCCATCTCATTCATCCCAATCCCAGCCGTGACCTCCATACTTGATGGGCCATTTGGAGTCCAACTGAAGGACCTGAGCCAGCTAAAGTCGAAGCAGGAACCTGGTGGAGGAGACAGAAGGGTGAAGCCATGATCCTGAGAATAGCACTGCACTCCCACCATAGCGGGATCTTACGGTGTGGTGACAAAAACAATACATACTTACATACAATCAGAAACCTGAAATCTATTTTCACTCCAGATCCATCCATGGCTTTTCTACCAGCCAGATCCTTAAGGCGACATGCATGATTCACTGATCAATTGGATTGATTCTGTGATGGATTCCTTTTATCCATTGTCTTTTAAATGTTTTAGCTTTTTATGTAACCAGATCTAAAATTATCCAAAGTCAATTTACCCCTTTTTTGATTTAGGAGGAGTTAAAACACTAGTTTTCTTGCTTCCCGCACAACAGGAGGCAACAGGAAACTTCTCCAAATGTCCCCTCTTAGAAAGCTGTTGCCCCAAAAGTTTAAATTTCACCATCACTTCCTAAAAAGAGTCACCAAGGGTGAATTCACCCAATCTATTACTAACAGCAATTGAACCCCTTCATAATTTCAAAATTTAGATATGCATTGTTATTAATACAGGCAACAATCTTTTAAGCACAAAACAACATGTATGATAAATAACTAAATGTTCATAGAAATCCCCATATCATAGACATGATCCCTATCTAATGTAAATCAGATTAGGACTTCTTCCTCCACAATTCACAAATCCTTTATATCAGACTGAAGATTTAATGAAGGTTATTGGGGGTGTCACTAAATTCTCCTGCTCAGGTTATATAGGCTGGATTATAATACAATTACAGGTAGTAAGTGGCGCCATCTAGTGACTAAAATATAAATACACAATAAATTTGATATCAGAGCACACATGAAAAACAATATAATATACATTTGTATTAGAAAAGTTACATGAACATCACAAACTTCAGCCAAAACACATTAATTCACACACACATAGCAACCTGTCATATAGAACACTTACTGCTTCCTATGGTGCATTGAATTTCCTGAAAAGACACAAACAGGCAGAATATTAGACATTGTACAGATATTGGTGCCAAAACAATTCTTTTTGCATATAAACTTGTTCCTAAAATGCACAGCTTGATTCTGGTTGGTTATTAGAGCTCTCATTATGATCATGTGACAATAGCAAATGGTGAGAACTTGCTAGTGATTGGTGTTTCAGTGATCTGATTTATGAAAGCTCTTCATGGCTGGAGTGGATACACTTTCACCAGTGAAGCAGGGTGATCCAGCAAACCTGGAATGGATCTGGGCCGGGATTGAAAACATTTGCTAACAAATAGCAAATGCATTTTAAGCTTCACTGATGAAAGTGTATCCTCTCCAGGATTAGAGAGCTTTCATAAATCAGGCCCATTATGTGAAATCGTGGCAGTATGTGCCAATGCTTTTCAGAGGTCCCTTATTTCCAGCTTGTACTTGGTTAACTCTGGACATTTTTTAAAGAGTCCCCAGCAGGTGTTAAAATAAATAAAAGCTTGGGCTGCATTTTTCACCTTCTCTACAGAGCTGTCTTATTCAGTAACTCTCTCTTGCCACTAGATGTCCTCATTCTTTCAAGTTGAATGGTTTAACTTGCAGGAAGGCCTGCATAGGGAAGCTAGTGATGGGGGGGGGGGGGGGTTATTGGAAATGGGTGGTCCTGGATTTGGGCTTTATTACAACAATAGAAAAGAAAAATGGTGATGTGTAATACACAGCAAATAATTTTATTATCCGGAGAATGAACTTCAATGTCAATGAATGATAGACCGGATGTCTGAAGGATGGTAACCCACTGCATATGGCTGAATGAGTATTAGGTAGACGTGGCAGGGCTTACTTAAAAAAAATGTTATTTCGAGTGCCCGCCATGTTAAAAAGGTCCAGAACAATGCTTTAGATTGTCAGCTCATCTGCCCACACCAACTTTTCATAGTGCCTGATTTATTAAAGCTCTCCAAGGCTGGAGAAAATACTTTCGTCAGTGAAGCTGGGTGATGCAGCAAACCTGGAATGGATCTGGTCCGGGATTCAAAACTGCTAACAAATAGCAAATGACTTCATCCAAAACTAAAAATGTAATAGAAAGATTCTGTGATTTGTTGTGAGAAGTAAAAAGATGAATTAGGAGCAGACACTAAACAATAAAGAAAATAGATTTAAACAAGCTTTATTAGTAAAATCGCAGTAAGACACAGAGACAGGAATTAGAAGAATGAGAATAACCCCAACTCAGACAATGAAAGGCTATAAATATCTGGGAGAAATCAGTGAGAAGGCCAAGTGACCAAGACAAATTGTAAAAGAAATCAGACTGATATGGGAATTGGATTTATAGGCAGATGTGCTTGCATACTGCACTACTGCTCATTTCCTCCCTCCTTCTTTGAATAGGGAGGAAATGAGAGTCAAATAGATTTGGTATGTGGAGTAGAAAGAACATAAGATGTCAGACTACATTTCCCATCATTGTGTACTACAATGGGAACTATAAACAAGTTGAATTTGCAATCACAGGAGGTAGATGGTGAGGAATTGTCTGACCTCAATCTGACATAAGAGGTATCATAAGAGACATAAGAGCTGCATTTTTTTTAGTTCAGTTCCAGAGATAACACTTTTCATTTACACAAATCAACATGACTGCTTTGCTTTATTTTGATTAACTTGGATTTATATCTGAATTGAACACTTGAAGTACTTCTATTCCACCACTAGAGGTCGCCAGTTTACCAGGGTATATGAATGCCAGGGTCAGTGATCCCAGCTTCTTTTGCTTCTTTATCATATTACAGTATCTGTTTTGTATTCTTTGTCATGTGACCTATTTTGTATTTGTGTTTCTCGAAATGTATTTTGTGTTTCCTGCTTTGCTGGTTCTTTCAAGTTAGCAAAATGCAGGAAATACAAATCCCAAACAAGACTCTTGTAATGTCTCGGCCAATAGGAGAAGTTTATCCGTGTGGCCCCGCCCTCTGCGCCCCCAGAATGATACTTTGTGTACTGATTGCTGCATAAAAATATCAGTCTGACAGATATAAAAGTGCCCTCCCTCCCTCTCCTCTTACTCATGGAGAATACCCCTGTACTTACCGGCTGGGAGCAGTCCTCCTCCAGGCTGATCACTCGCAGTCCCCCTACACATATGACCAGCACAGACAGGCCCGTTAGTGCCCTGAAGAAAGTCACAGTGGACCCCATACTGAATTTCTGGTGACACCACCGCTCATCTCTAAACACCCGGCGCACTTCCTCCTTCACGCACACAGCCCTTATGCAAAGTAGCAGGGACGGGCCAGCCAATCAGAGACCACCGCAGGCCAGGTGAGGGAAGACAGTTCCGGTAACTTAGGGCAGGGGAAAAAATGAGTATGCAAATGAAGGGCGTGACAAAGGCGGAGCCTGAACCGCTCAGTGAGCGCAGGATCCCTTATGGGTCACTGGAGGAGAAGGATGGGGACTGCAAGTCCCAGGAGACAGTAACAAAATATAGAAATGCTGATACAAATAGATATACATATACATATAGATATACATATACATATATTGTGATGTCATGCCTTGAAAGTAGTAATGCTTGGTGTTATATTACTTTTTTTTTTTATGCTCCCTATTATAAACTGCCATGAATTATTCTAACTAGAGCTGGGAGATAGTATGCCTGCAGTTCCTACAAACT
>NC_092859.1:24140166-24174385 GCF_032062135.1 Pyxicephalus adspersus
GGGGGGGGGGTCCTTGGACAACTTTCTGTTCAGACGCAATAAAGGGGATCTTGTACAACTCACCAACTGTGGGAAGGAGGGGACCCTACTTAAACAGTACCTGTCATGCACACAATGAAACCATTGTCCAAGCCTGGCCTAAAAATAAGCATTCCATGAATTTAATAGAAACTCACAAGCTCTGGTAGGAGTTCCTAGTAAATGGGTAGGTTGTGTAATGGCGGCTCACTTTAACAGACTCCACTTTAAACATATGCTCATCCATTTGGGAAACAGGTAGTTACTACTCTGAATTGCATATGTTTCATTACTAGTCATTTTATTTACTTTTTTTTGCTAAATTTCCTTACAATGGCAGTGTCTGCTGTACAGAGGTATTCCGATACCTGGGATAACCACATTTAATCTACCATTATAGTAATAAACAAGGGCTAGCATAAAATAGAATTGTATTACAACCCTGAAACTGTACAGTGTAGAATTGCTGACGAGATGTAAATATCCTTAGATTAAAGCTCAAACTCCAAGCAAAATGTTTTATTTTTGCTGGATTTGTGCTCTAACTGACCAATTAGAATAAAGAATACTAGAAAGAGAAGACTTAATGAGCTGTAATATTCTGAGTCAATGCCATAGGAAAAGTATAGAAAGATATTTGGATGAGGTTCTGTCACATGTAAAGCTGAACCGTTTAGTCACAGAGCAGTTTCAAAACAAAGTTAAACTCACTGCAACTTTTTACATTCATTAACACACAGAATAATCAGGAGTGGAAAAATAGAGCTTACGGACCATCTCCGACTCAAGAGCAGAAAGGTGGGCGGAGTTGGGAACACTGGGCTCTGCAATGCAATTATTTGTGATGGCTTCACAAGTGGACCACAACGTTTTCAGAGAAAGCTGCACATTGACGGACTTCTACAGCAACATATTTCATTTAACCGGCGGACTGCTACATTTTTATTTTTTTTTGTGAAGGGGAGGGTCACTGTAAATTTTAAGGATACGATAAAAAAAAACCATTGATGCCAAAACCACTTTTTATAAAAGTTAAGGAAAAGTGTACTGGGATCTACTGTACATAAATCACATCTTTTGACAAATTTTGCTTTGAGGATGGATGGAAAGTTTACAATAGATTAGGATAGCGATAAAACCTCTGGCAACATTGTATTGCTCCATGTGTTTCCATTTGGGTAATTTCTCCTCCATGCCTGAAGGATTTTAGGTAGAACAAAAAATTGGGACTCTAATGGGTATCCAGACAGCAATAAAGGAGGGTTCAATGCTTCCCTCTTCACTTAGTTTCTGGCTATAATAAAATCAATATTAAATTATAATAGGAAAGGGATAGAACCTCTGTCAGTTCTTGCTGTATTTGCCCCCATTAGGGAAGATTTGTCCCCACTTTCAGCCCAGACGCTAGCTGTCAGACACAGCTGGATGTAGGGTGGGGGAAATGTCCTCAATAAGGACAAAGAGGAGCTTTGGCTTTTGATGTCTTCAGACACCATATCAATATTACATTCCCTTACACATCCATGTGCTCCTTTCTTTGCCATAAATGTTTGCTTTTGATCACATGACTTAATGCCAATGCACATGCCCAACAGTGTGATGTGATTGGCAGTCTTAAGCCACAAGAAAATCTATGTTTGACATCAGCATCATGACCTAATATAATATTTAGAGTTAAAACGCTGGGCACTGGCACTCAAAGATCAGCTGATATAATCATTATTGATTGTTATATCTGTCAAATCTTCATTTTGTATGTTACTATGTTTAGATTGTATTTACAAGTGCAGGTTAAAGATTGTGACAAATGTATCTTCTTTCCCTTTCTGTTTTTATAGCAGAATTGCTATAAAGTGCCATAAAATGTACATATATTTCTCGGAAGGTTTGCATTAGTCATATAAAGTTAATATTTAAGGAACCATGGTCTTTACTGCACTTTATGGAGGCCTAAAACTATGTGCTTGCACCCCAAGGAAATTAGATTATCTTCCTTTATGATGGTGCAGTTAGTGTGTGGAATTTCAGTAAAGTAAACATTTTATAGCTCAGTTTACAGATATTCATTACAGTTTAGAGCCCACAGAAAACCCCAGATAGGAGTGTCTGTCCTGGGCAAAAGGTGATTACCGTCAATATTCGGCCATTGAACTTATAAAATGCAACATCTTGTGTTGGCGACATCAGTTTGAGAGATTTGTGAGATCTTTCAATTCATTGACATTAACAGCCATTAATAGTGTGGGAATGGTTGGGAACCACCTTTTGCATGCAGTTGCATTTGTGTTGCAGAGGTGAGGTTGCTGCGTGGTTCTTGGAAGCTTCTGCCCACGTGGTTGCTTTTCCTCCGTGGGAATAAGAACCATGAAAACGCATTGATCTGTGTGTGATTTGCTGCTCTTGGAGGCAAAAGAGAAATTTTCTATGTGCCTGGGAGAAGTTAACCGTACAGATTTTAACCGCAAACCTTGAAAGTGATCCTTTATGGAGGGTTGAATGTCCTTGTTCCCCATCTCATGACTTGGTTCCATTCTTTGACCTCTACATCACTACAGGAGTCAGCAGTAATGTAGAAACAGGAGAAAAGAACCATGGTGCACAGTGGGGAACACGGTCATTTAACACTCCTGGACATGGTAAATACCACATAAGCTTAGGGAGGCTGCAGCAATAGATTGTAAGAAAGAGAAAGGCCTATTAGACAACCATTTCACTGAAAGAAACCTTAATCAGTGTATGTTTTAAACCTGACAAGGTTTCTTTATTAGAAATGACTTCCTTCCAGCACTGAAGTTTGTTATCTGTTGGGCCCCCTATTCCAACTCTAAATGCAATTTACTGTACCCCTTCATGACTGTAACTACATGTGAAAGGATTTTAAAACAAAAAAGTGGCCTGTTATCTTTCCAATCTCCATTGCATAGGCAATATTCTAGTGATACAGAAAAGCCATAAATATATTTATTTTAGACCAATGTATTTTCTGAATAAATCACTATGTAGCTAGAAACTGCTGGTCCGCTTTCCGCTTCTGGGGCCCCAAAGCAGTTGCATGATGTGCTATAAAACTTTATTTTAAAAGATATTCTTACCGTGTGTTCCTGTCAGAGATTCAACTGCAGAGCTGGAAGTCAGTATTTTTATATTTTTAAATTCTTGGGCATTTGGGAATCTAAAAGAAGTAAACTCAGACATGACAGGTTTACTTTAGGAATATAGGAGGAAGCAACTCATTTTGGTGGGTGTGTAAAATGTGCACTTTCTCCTCTGTAACATTTTATGGCACTTTCACATACACTGCATACGTGATGTAGATTACAAAACAAACAGTGTTTAAATTCCCCTGTCTAGAGTACAATAACTATATTTGACCTGTGCCCCAGGTTGTCTCAGAGCAGACTGAAAGCCCTACAATGGTGTCCCAAGGAATCACAGAGCAGACTCAGTGGCCCACAAGGTGCTTTAGCTTAAGAACAAAGTGACTGAGATGCACTCATTTTATATTTCCTTTACATTTTCCTGCATATAGTAAAATTAAATTTCCAGTGAGTACCCAATCACATGCAAGGAAATATGAAAAATATAATTTTTGTTTGATGGAATGGCTTCATCACATTCAATAAGTTAATTATCCCATGCATCATAATATTTCAAGCAAAAGGGGATTCTTTTAGTAAGGGAGGGGGTAAACAATTGTAATACCTTAATCTGTTAACAGGAAACAAAAAGGAATTCAATTAAACATCTATGAATAGGTGAACTGCTACTTAAGTGTTTACATTTGAAACATTAATTTAGAAAGTAAGTGAAATTATCAATCAACACTGATGAACATTTTTGCTTTGAGAAATTGCCTTGTTCCTTGTTTTAGTTGGGTTTAAAACTTTCCGATTTTATTAATGTAACTACTGCTTCTCTCTAGGTTAGGGTGAGGTGCTTCAGTCAGCCAGTGATGCATAATATTTGCTTGTTACCCATCTAAAACATCTGTGAACAGAGTACAATGGCAGTAATAGGATTCAGCTCACCCAGATATGAGGGTGCTTGCAGCTTAATAAATTATGTAATATTGTGGGTTTTGATTAATTCTTATTATAATCCTTAGTGGGATGCCCCCATTGTGTTTAGTACATAATATGAATATTTCCAAGGAAAAAAGTATTAACAGGAAACAAGTTAGATATGTCATGTTTTCCTTTCAAGTAAAAGCCACAACATTTTACAAATATATTATTATTATGAAATAACTTCAGACCCACATTGCATCATGCTTGGGATAAGCAAGGCCTATCCCCCATCAAAGAAAAAAAACATTTCTGCTGTCAGTCTTCAAACATGGCCATATAAGTGTATCCTTTTTATGTATTTATTTCTTACATATTGGAAATATGTTATATAGCTGGCTGCTATAAACTTATAGGGATTGCCCACTATCAGATTTTGTGCAAGACTGCAATTCTATTGAGCTTGGATTATGACAGAAAAAGCTGATCTTTTGATACAACAAAATATGGAGACAGCTGGTCAACCTGAATAGAAGACTTGGTAATAAAGCTGAAAAAGTCTCCATATTAAGTCATCTTAGGGTGAGATATCCTGAATGAATAGCTGTTACTTTTGGCACATTATTACCATTCGACCAGTCTGACTGAATAATTGACTGACTAATGATAAATACGATTACTTCCAATGCAAACACCAGGGTGACCAAATTAGTTCAGTTCCTACAAAGCTTTGCTTCTACTGTCTTTTATCTCTCATGTCTTCAAGAGCAGTTATCTTTCATCTGCAAGAATATTTTACATGGAACAACAGACGTGCATTCATTTTACTATGTTTGAGTTCTTTTTTTTCCCATAGCCTTGTATAGTGGTAAAATTTAAGAAGGTATATTTACTGTGCCGTGTGGGCAATACTAATCACTTTATGTCTGATATGAGAACAGGAAGTGAGAGGTATTCTAACTGTGCCCAGGGACACAGACAAGAATACAAATCTGACAGAGGTTTTATCCTTTCCCAACTCCATGAAGGCAGCCCCTACTCATTCCTCCAACAAGACATGGAGCATTCATATCTGTAAGGATGCAGAGAGATTCTTTCTGTAAAACTTGGCAGTATGGTGATTAAGTGCAGTTTTACGTTTAAGCTTTGGGTCCTGGGTCTGGGTACCCATTAAAGATCAAAGTTTGTACACCCCCATTGTTTTTCTCCATTGCTTTTACCATACAATCACAATATATCCCAGTAGCTGTCTTCCATCTAAAATTTGCCATACTGTCAGTGTTTTCTGGGGCTGTGCAATATGACAAAAATAATCCTGGAAATCTGGACTGAAAGAAGCTTGGGGTTTCAAAGATGCATTTAGTCGACATCAGGAGAGAGAAGATGAACATTTGTATTTGTGAACTTCCTTGATTTGAGTGGATTTTTTTTAGATAAAACCCTTACTGTGCAAAATATTTGGGCTGCTTGAAAATCTTGGTTGCTTTGTCAGAACGCTCTGCATTCCTATTTCAAGTTACTGAGACAGAGTATTATTTCTATTGAATTAATAAAAAGGCCAGGGAACTAGCATTTTCTGAATGGAAGCCTCCATATTTCTCACAGTACAGATTTCCTGTTAAATAAGTGTTAAAAGTGCACTTGTTTAATTTAGAAGGTAGGGTGTTGACAAACATATGCAAAAAGAATATCCCAGTGTGGCCACCACAGGCCCTCACCTGAGGGTCAGGCACACTATTTTGGGAAGCAGGTAAAAATAAACAACTACATCATGTAAAATGCCAACGCTTTCAGTAAACACAACTGGCACATAAGATTTTTTTTTTTAAAGTGACAGGTCCTCTTTCATCTGGGTTAAGGATGGTCAGTGAATTAAAGATGAAGGTCAGCGCCAGGTACAATAAAACAGCTTTGTGGAGTAATTAAGGCATCCCCCACAGATCCGCCCTCAGGTGTATGCGTCTTGGTTTTCTGATTTTCATTCCTCAAGGTTTGTCCGTAAGACCCCCGAAGGATTCCAGCGGGTCTGCCACTCCCAAAACTGCCGTGACCGTCAGCTCTGGATGTCTCCCCCCTCCCGCCCCAACTAAAATAGATGAAAAAACTCTGTTCTGGTCACTCCGGGTCACGAGAACAGTGAGGCACTTCTGAAACAAACTCATTAGGAACACTGAAAAAAAAAAAAAAAAAAAGAGAAAGAAAAGAGAAAAGGAGCGCAAAACTCCTCCAAACCATCCACCCTCAGTCGTATCGCCATATCTGCGGCTCGTGTTCGTGCTAAGGAGCGTCCGCTATGGGCTGCTCATGTATACTCGGCAGTCCTCTGGGTCGCCCTTGCTGTTCCGACAGCCCGGTAAAAGTTCTGGCTCTTCTGACCCACCCCCTGCGCAGTCCAAACCCTGGTCCCTGCGTTTGGGGAAAGGGGAGAGCTTCCTGTTTGGGCTGGACTTGCCATTCAAGAAGCTGTCAGCGGCTGACTCCATCTCCTCTATCGTCATGTCGCAGGCGTCCGCCAGCTCGTGCGTGGCCACCTGTAGGAAGTGAGGGTCCTGAGCAAACTGCGTCAATCCTTCTGAGATCAGCACCTTCACCAATCCATGTTTAAGGGGGCCAGCAGGGAAGGTAAAAAGAAAAAGAGGAATAATAATAAATACCAAATTCTAACATTTGTTTTCATTAGGTTTTGGATGGAGTGGGAAGCATTTAGAAGCTTTGCTAGGTTCTAATTACTGTGAATCTAAATTTTCTATTGTCCAAGAAAAATGTTTTCAGAATATAGTTGCCTATAAAGCAGTTAATCTGACATTCACCGAACATTCTGTTACAGAGAGTAACCCAGGTCCATATGATTTCAATGGCAGTGCTTGATTCCTCTGCAAAGAATGTTTAGTGATTTTTTGTTTGAAAACTGCTTTATAAACAGTCCTCATAATCTAAATAAAATATTGTTTAAAAATACAATTTATTGTCTTTAGTTCTAATCTGAGAACATTTTTATAGTCAATGGTACATTCAGTGCAAATAGTTTTCTGGATTTTTTTTATCACTTCCTGCTTTACACTTTCTTTCTTTCTTTTTAAAACATATTTGAAGAATGTAGGTGCAGGGTGATTTTTTTTTATTTTACCTGGAATGAAGGAAAAAGAAAGAATGGGACAAAAATGCCCAGACAGATATTAAAAACTTACAGAAGGTATAAACGCTCCCTATTGCAGTAGAATGTGTTTATCGTCTGTCCCTAATGTAGAAATTTCCTATCATTTCATTTCTGGTGATGTTCCTACTCAGGAAGTGAGAAGAAAACTGCCTAAAGGGGCAGAAATAAAAATCTGATAGATTGTTTTCTTCTTACCGCTTCTACTAAACTGCTGGCGCTGCCGTGGTGCTGCCGCGTCTGCTCCCGCACATGACACGGGACTGTAAGAGAGGCAGGACGGTCCCGCCCAAGGCTGCAGTCGCTGCAGTGCACAGAGGGGAAGCTGCTGTGTAAGTTTTCTTTGGACCCCGGGTCCCCATGTAACCTCACTGCTGGCACAGTCTGTTGTGCCCACCCTCGAGAGCAGGGTGTTGCAGGTGGAGTAGAACAGAGACGGGAGAACGCCGTTGGCGAGTGACTCCTCCGTAGCAGAGGACTTAGGCCGGCCACCGCTAATGCCTGCACATGAGACAGAGAAGAAAGAGTAGGTTTTTGTGAACGCCATTAAAGAAACCCAAATTATAAGTACTACAATATCATTACTAACGGTCCCAGGTCAATCTGGCTAATATGTATATTATAATACAAAGGGGCAGACATTGCGAAGTGTGCCACTGCACAAGGGCCCCGGACCCTCCCCAGCCAACAGGGGCCCCAAGTCAGTTCTGCACAGGGGCCCACTATGGGCCACATCCACCACTGATAGTACATAAAAGTGTTTGAAATAGGGCTGTTCTGGCAAAAGCCATCATGGCTCCAACTAATGACCTTCCAGTATCATCATAGATGCACTCCAATATTCACTGCCTGAGCTAGCTAGCCTAGGGGACAAAAAATCCAGGGTTTTTAACAACAAAGTCCCAAAGAGAAAGAAAAGGCTGTCAGGGGATTTAGTTACCCAGCATTTACAAAAATCTGAAATATTACTAATTGGTGGATTGACCGAATAAAATGTAAAAATGTAAAAGTTTAATTGGTTAGTAGGTATTCGTATCATTAAGCAAGTGTATCATTGGACAAAACTTGTTAGATGGTGTGGTGAGTCACTGGTGTCCCTAGCAGGACCTACCTGATGGTGCACCAGGTGAAGTTGCGGTAATACGGCCTTGGGTGATGTGTCTCCACCTTGATTTCGGTATCTCCTTAAACATTCCAAATGGAATGAGGCCCTTCTGCCTACAAAGAAAGCAGAAGATGAGCACTGACCAGCAGAAATTATCCCCTGCACCATGGCATTGTTTGTCGTGTAAAAAATGTCCTACAGGTCACAAAATGGCATTTGCAGTTACCTAATGAGGCGGAACGCAGGAAGCTTTTCTTGGGAGATGGACACAGCCCTCTTTCCACTTCTCCCTCTGACGGAGTCAGTTGCCGACTTTCCTCATCTCGATCTGAGAATCTGAAGGGAATTTGAGATAAAACCATATTATGGTCTGCTGACTTCATATAGGCTTTGTTATCCTACAGAATGTAACCAGCAAGTCAATAAAAGATCAGGAGCAGAGGAATTTCTAACTTATTTATTAAACTTTATTAGACTATCTTGGATGAACCTGGGAAATCCAGTAAACTTGGGATGGATTTCCTAAAAAACGTTTGTTATTATTTGGTTAAAAGTTTACAGCCCTGGACCAGATCCATTCCAGGTTTTCAGGATCACACAGGATCTCTAATGATAGTCTATATTCTCCAGTCTTGGAGACCTTTAATAAATCAGACCCACTGAAGCGCAGTATATCCCAGCGGGTAGTGGAATAAGAAAGGTGTAGATTTATTGATAGTGAATAGGAGAGAGCACCATGATTAGTGACAATTGTTTTATATGAACCATGTGGAGGGGGCTCAATTAAAGTGAGTGAAGACATGTAGGGCTGTATCCTGTGGGATCTTTAAGGTCAAACAAAGCTAAAGAAGTCTAATGGAAGAATAAAAAAATAAACTCTAATTCCCCTCTAAAACAATGCACGAAATTCTCCCTATTCAGTATATCTTTTGTGTCTGTGATCTTACATGTCAGAGCAGAGGAGGCTTGGTTCACTGTTGTACTCCACCTCCTCACTGGCATCATATGTATCGTCCTGAGATGCCTCCTCACGACAGATGATTGGCAGTCGGCTGTCCCGGGACACTGAACTGTAAGGGTGAACAGATTTTAAGGTTAAAAGTAGCACTACATGTATAGCTCATTAAAAAAATGTCTCCCATGGAACACACAGAACAGATGTACAACACAGACAGAAACCTACCGTCCCCAGACTTTGCAGTGACATGTCCTGAGACAGCACAGAGAGAAACAGAAAGAGACAGTCACATAGAGAGAGACAAGCAAGACAGCCCAGGTATCAGACAGAGACACAAGCAACCATTTAGCAAAAGTTTCACTAAGTACTATGAATTGCAATACAATTCTCCTGTATTGGCTTTGCTTATTAGCAGGAAGATACTGAATTGCCGAATAGTTACCTCTAATTAAAAAAAAATATATTATTGGTGGTATTAACTTATCATATTGGCTTCTTATTTCAAAAGTTCTTGCTTAGGCTGGCTAAATCCACAATTTTATTCAGACCTGGAAAAGGTCTTCTGAGTAAAAACCAACTCAATCCACCACGCTCAAAAGATTTAGAGCAAACATTAAAAAAAAACAACTCTTTTTAATATTATTATTATTAACAATAATAATAATAAACTGTATTTATATAGCGCAAACATATTACACAGCGCTGTACATTAAATAAGGGTTGCAAATGACAGGCAGACACAGACAGTGACACAGGAGGAGAAGAGGATCCAGCCCGAAACAGCTTACAATCTAATATCTCTCTACAGTTTTATATAAGACTTAGGACAAGATCTATAATTGGTAAGGACACACTCAATCCACAGTTTTAAAGAGGCATGAGCCAAAATGTTCATGTGGGGAAGGTCAGCAGAATCCACAGCTATGAAGAGACTAAAAGCAAGTTTTTCCATTGGTTATTAATTTAAACATAACTGAAGCTGAGCCAAATATTAGTGAAGACCAGCTCAATCAACAGTTTTAAACAGACTTGGAGTAACCTCAGCTCATAGGACAAACAGACTACAAACAAGATTTTTATTAGTGAAGACCAACATCAATAATTTTTTCTATAAAACAGACTAGGTACAAGATCTTATATAAATAAAGAACAGCTAAATACACAGTTCTAAACTGAATTGTGCACATGCTCTGTTATCAGGGAAAGACAGCTTGATCCACAGTTCTAAACTGAATTGGGAACAATCTTAATGGGAATTGGGAATCTTATTTTATTATACACCAGCTCAATTATTAGTTTTAAATAGAATGATAGCAAGATCTGCTTTTAGTGAAGACCAGCTTGATCCACAGTTCAAGTTAAATTTTCCATTGGTGAAGAAGACCAGACAGACTAGGAACAAAATCTACTGAATCTACTGTTCTTAACAGATTGGAGCTACCTTTATTTTGTCAAGGACCTGCTTGATCCACAGTTCCTTATAGGTTTGGTGCAAGCTCTTTGTTTGGGGAAGACTAGTGCAATCCATAGTTCTAAAAAGACTACACGCAAGCTCTTGCTGAAAATCAGCTCAATTTACAATTCTAAACAGGAGCAAAGTCTTTTGGTGAAGATTTTAGTTTGAAACAGATTGGAGTAAAGACCTGTTCAATCCATGGTCCTGAACAAAGAAACAAGCCTGCAGCCACATGACAGGACAGACATTTTTTCATCATCCTCTTACCTCTTAGAGCTGATTTTCCAGGACCCATGTGTGCGCATTGGGCGACTCTGCCCCTCTACAGTGCTGACTGTGCTCTGGTAGGCGGGCAGATTAGGAAGACGTACTAGGGCTGTATTGTTAGCATTGTTGATGTTGGCATTAGATCCGGAGGATGAGTAGCTGCTGGGTGTAAATGTGGAGTCCACCAATTTCTCATGAGAAGGTGAGTCTATGTCCCCAGGACCAGCAGATGTCTTGTTGATGTGTAAAGGTCTTTGAGTAGTGAACGTTTGAGGGAACGCACTTCGCACTTCACTCTGATAGTATCCTACATGATTCCCAAACAAGCCTCCCGCCCTCTGCCAAAAGAGAGAGATAAGCTTATAGCAAAATATGACTTTATATTAAGGAAATACATTTACATGTACTCCACAGTGATGACATTGAGGAAGAATTCTCAGATCTGTAAACCCTACGTGAAGGGGTTCCTATAATACCTGAGCTGGGTCTGAATGTCTGCTGTGCTCATTATAAGGAACTTCCACCATCCCTACATTACAATCCTAGCTATGTACACCTGCTCTGCTCTCAACTGCTCTCAAGAGTTTTCAAAATATCTGTATCCAGGTTCTAGCTTTAGATACCCAAATGAAGGGCTCCCACCATCCCTGCACTGAGTTTCTGGTTTCTTATGATTAATGTCGAGTGAACCCGAACTGTAAAGTTAGGGTCGGTACCGAACTTTACGATTTTAGGTACCCGGACCCGAACTTTGAGCCGAGGTTCGGCCGAACCCGGAGAACCCGAACTTCCAGGTGTTAGCTCATCCCTACCTATGATCATTCCACAAAGGTGGACAGGAACACACAAAACTCTCAGGAGGGCAGGAGCACAGACAGGAATTATTACAGGGTGAAATCACCATAGATGTATCTAAGACATATAAGAATAGGATCTAACTTTGATCACCAGATTTCACTTTAAATTAAGCTATCACTTCTAAATGGACTGTCCTTTTTCTTTGCTGATGTTACTGACAAAATTCATAAAAAGGTTTGAGCTCATAAAATTAAAACCAAGTTGTATTGCCCTACAACAGTGTTTCTTGACTTGTGTAACATGGGGGAACCCTTGAAATAAAACTACTATATCCATAGCTCAAAGTACATTGGCGTAGTGGTCATGTGGGGAATGCCTCTTACATTGCTGGCCAGTGGGAAGAATGTCACCCTTACAGTTAGCCAAAAAGATTATTGGTGTCAGTTAAACTGACCTGGAAGGCAAAAATTGCTAATTTCAGAAGGAACCCCTAGAAACCTTTGGAAGACCCCTAGGGTTTCCCGGGACTCTGGTTGGCAAACACAGGTCCACAAAGAAGAGAATAATGTAAAAATCATAGGAGTTATAACCAAGGTATCCCCAGGAGAAAGAGGAAGACATGAGTGATTTAAAACAAAAAACAGCAGAGAAGAGCCAATGTTATATCATGACAGACACAGGAAAGAAGATTCACAAGACTGATACTAAATAACATGAAATAAATAGGTATTACCTTAGGGAATAAGAGATACAAAATATTCTGTGATGGGGATGTTAAACACCACGGGCTCTATTTATAAAACAGGGAATCTGACACTCCCTGGTGGGAATCTTCCAAGTCCATGTGTTTCAATAGCACCATTCGATTCACACCAGGTAATGTTTTCTGGAATGTCAGATTCCCTGTTTTATAAATACAGCCCCATGAGCTGTTACAGGATTATAAATGGGGTTAAAGCACATCTAAATTTGTGTACACAAATACAACATACTGCAGTTTACCAGTCCTAAAATGTGAGGGCTGAGTTGTTTTTGTTTCTTCCAGACTTCTTTTTCTTTATTTCTACTTGCTAATCCTGCCAGTAAAACATGTCCGATACTAGGGTTAATCTAGGCTGCTCTCCTGATTTGGACTACAACATATCCCTCTTTACACTCATCTCCATTACATTGGAAGACACTGCACTGTAGTCCGCAGAGGAGATCTCATACCATTGCACTGGATGACTTTGAATTTCTGGCAGGATCAACAAGCATTTTCTTTTACATTTCTTTAACTGTTATTACAAAAATGCTTCCCAATTTTATACTTATTAAACCAAGAGGTAGCAAATAAAAGAAGTTCATTGTTTGGATTTACATACACTTTAAATGGTGGCCCTGCAGTGCAATATTAGATAAGACAAAGGTTTATACAGAGAAATTCTACTGACAGAATGCATGTCACGTGATGTGTGAAGAAAGTACTGAATGCTGGAATATGTGACTGAAAAACAGGATTGTCAGGTAACAGAAGCAGGAAATAGTTGGATAAAAGTGGTTGCTTCAGAGCTGCAGTATGACAACTAAACAATACATATAGCACATACATTGTTATAGAATAAAATATATCATGATTAGGGGTGCCAGATACAGAAGTAAGGAGTGCCATATATAAGAGAGAGATGAAATGTACAGGATAAGAGATTCGGTGGATAATATGTTACAAAGTGAGACATACAGTGCTACAGTATGACAGATACAAAGGTACAGAATGAAGGATACAATGTAACAGAGAAAGGAATGTAATGTTACAGGATGGGAGATACAATGGTAAATACAGAAGGTTAGAATAAAGCACAGTAAAACATACAAGAATGTTACAGGATGGGAGATACAATGGTAAATACAGAAGGTTAGAATAAAGCACAGTAAAAGATACAAGAATGTTATAGAATGGGAGATACAATGAAATAAAGTAACAAATACAATGTTACAGAATGTCACATATTCAACATTTTAGAGTGAAACATTCAATGTTATAGAATGATAGATGCAATGTTAGTGAAGGTTGTCATGTTGCAGAATGAGAGCAACAGAAAATGCTGCAGCATGGTGGATGAAGTAAGGACATTCACTTACCAAAGTAAATATAACCTTGGGAGGTGTAATTTACTTAACTTAGTGAATATGGTGATAATTAACTCACATGCAGGGAAATGTAAAATAAACATTTTTTCCCCACATGATTGAATGGCAGAGCTTCAGCTCATATACTAAGCTAGGTAAAACAAAGTAAATAATTCACTTTGCTGAATGAACAGCCCACAATATTTTAGTAAATCAACATCAATGTTTCGGAATGATTGATACAAAAGCTACAAAACAATAAAAAGGAGTATTATAGGGAAACATATAAGGCTTAATTCACAAAGCTTTCAAACAGGAAAATGGATTTCTATCAAAGCTATCAAATTATTTTTTAAATTTAGCAACAGCCACTTTTTTACTCTATGAATTAAAATCTTTAGCATTGCTGGATGGCAGATAACGGGTTGTATATAATGGCAGCAATATAACTAATTCAAAAAGCTAACACACCACAATATGGACACTTATATAAAATAGTGTAGAGTTTAATAAGATAGAGACTAAATAATATGGAGTGAAAATATAGAGAATGATCCTTGAATTATAGCTTTGTAAAGTGAGCCGAATAGGTGAATTTTAGGTTAAAGATACAATGTTACAGACTGATGGATACATTGTTATAGGGTGAGGAAAGCAATGTTATAGAATGGCATGTAACAGGATAATGAATAAATGTGACAGAATGACAAAAAAAACATGACAACAGACAAGTAGTTGCCCTGGGTGAAGAGGGCCCTTGTAGTGCCTTTGTGTACAGAAGTGATGTGGCCCCCCAGTAATGATTGCCCTCCCCTCATTTCCCACCCGGTACACTTAGTGCCCATTCCTCCTACACACCCGGAAGATGTCGTCTTCAGATGCAGCAGATACTGCCTCCTTCATGGCTTTGTCCAGCTCCTCCTCAGCAGTCAGGTCTCCAGAAATAGCACGGCGAATCTCAGGCCCGATATCATGCAGCGTGCGCAGTCCGGCCTGAGGGGGAACCACAAAGATCTGGACAGTGTGCCATGGGCGAGTTCCCCCAGCAAATGATAGTAGACACAACGATAACATGATGCAACTTACATTAACTTCAAAGGACAATCTCTCGAAGGACCCCCTAAAGTTAGTGGGCCCTGAACAATCCATCCTATTAGACTCATTAAGTCTTATACACTGTATAATACTGGCAAAGGGATTACAGAAAAATATACTTTGTTTAATTTATACAGTAGGAATGCTTGCTGTTACCAAAGCGTCATGCAACTTATCCAACCCTTCTATATGAATAAATCTTGTTTTTTCCTTCTTATAAACAGATTATCACAAATACATAAATATATATATTTAGGGCAGAGTAAACATATAGAAACATAGTGAAATATACAAGTACAGAGACTGGAAGACAAGGCTATATAAAGGTGCTATATACGAATATATACAAAATGGTATATACAGATATATACACTTACATACATGGTGGTATATACAAATAGATGGGGTGATATGTACATTTATATGGGTGGTATATACATCTATGTGCAGGGTGATGTACACAGCTATACAGATTGGCACGTACAATTATATACAAGGCGGTATGCAGAGTACAGATCTGTATGGTATACTATATTATATATAAAAATATACCTCTATCTTTGGAGTATTATATAAAGTTCATATATAGTTTTGGACTATATTTTATAAAAACTGGCCTTTTTATAGCTGATCCTTCTCAATTTGCCTGTATAATAAGGTACCTTCAGTGCAGAGAGGGCAGAGCCCAAAAATATTTTGGGATACTAGGGGCCAGTTAAAACACATTCCAGGCTTTTATAGTAATCTATGTCCCACTGGGGAGATTCCCATTTACATCCTGTTCTTTAGACACAACAGGAATTGTTCTTCTTTGTTGTCACAAGAACAAGTTGTTGCCTTCATTTTTGTTTTGGTGACAGCTCAAAATTCTGTATTTCTTTGCCACGTTCAGGAAGAATAGAGAGGGTTCTATCTTCCTAAGAGTGACACATACAGTAGTAATAAAAGTCGACAGGGGTTATCACTCATATCAAACATAGCAATAAAATGTTTGTTTTTAGATAAAGGGACCTTGTTGTGTGGAGTAGACATATGAATCATTCAAAAATTGCTTGAGAAATAAATGGTTAAAAAATAAAGTACATGCTGAAAATATTTAACATTCTTAGTCAGTCTAAGCTATTTAAACTAAATACGTGATAAAAATAAAAATTTATTGTGAATTTTTTTTTTAAAAAACTGAACGTGAATGTTCTTAGAGAATACTGAGAATTTACACACTGAAATTGTAAGTAAATTTTGACTTTTGCTTTAGTCAAGCTGTGACCCATCGCTCACTCCTTACCCTAATAATAAATGAGGGCACATAATACATCAAAATTCCTAAATGTAGACTAGGAGGAGAAAGAGGTGGAAATGGGTTTGACGTTCACACAAAAAGCTGAAAGTGGAACATAACTTTAGCTGTATGTTTTTCTTGATCTGCTGACCATTTGGAAATGTTGTTTTGACTAAAGGTCTACTGTGGTTATGTATTATTTTTTACTTCTCTGCAAACCTCTCAAACAGCTTCCACTTCACCTTGAAAATTTACCTTTTTTTGATTTACTTTTAAATGTTTCCTGTCCCACTTACATTTTCAATTTTAAACATAAATACATCTCTAGGCGCCTCCTCCACTCCACCAATTACCTACTTATGATTTCTTCATCATTAACCTCTTCTGTTGGGCTGCCCCTTCTCTTTGGGATTCCCTTCCTACTTCTATCTTTATTACATTTAGGCAAGCCCTCAAAACCCACATCTTCAAACTTGTTTGCCCATCACTAATTATCAGGTATTCTATCCCCAGCTTATTGTATACTAGGTTCCTCATCCGCTAGATTTAAACATGGTTGAGCAGGGTACATTCTCCTTGTTTTGTGTTATAGTTTGTAATTTTAGGTATGCTGGTTTATCCGCTGCTCCTATTTTTGTGCAACACTGCACAGTATGTTGGTCATTTATAAAATATAATTTATAATAATCATAAGCATAGTCTAAATTGCTCAGGTTAACGTTAGGTACACTTCTTACCGATAGAATACAAGTCTGTTTATAGATATCAAATACATAAAAAGCTGTTTTAATTGAATTGCTGAGAACAACCAATAACAGGTCATTCTGGATACACAGAAAGGACTGGAGTATATAGCAGACAGGAAGCTAGAATGATGGATACCTGCAAGGAGAGAGCAGTGCGTTGCGATGGTTTTCCCACAAGCCCCTGCTCTTTGCGCTTTTTGAACTTGCGGAAGTATTCTTGAATCAGAAAAGTGGCGTAAAACTTCCCTACCGTAACCTCGTCATCTGCAGGAAGAAAACAGAACGACTGGGAAGTAACGACATCAGATTTTCTGCCCTGTATTGATTGCACCACTGAACAAAGAAAGAAAGCAGCTCCCATTGCTGACATCTATTTAAAGTTGTAGTTCTCAAGCCTCCATTATCCTCTTTGAATCACTGGTGCAAAACAAACAAAACTAGTGAAACCTAAAAGAGACACAACGCTTTATCTAATCAGGACTAAAAGACAGTACCTAAGCTCCTGCATTGATTGGTATCAAAGATTAGACAGGAGGATGACATCACGGGTCCCCCGTATTACATATTACAGGGCAGCGTAAAAACAACCCTTAGCAACCTTTGCTGTGCAGTACTGGTGCAATGTAATATGTACATTAGTCATGACACAAATGAAATTTATAGTATATATGTTGTTTCCTGTATATGTATTATAGTCCTTTAACGTGTACAGTTTTTGAACAGAAATAGATAACCATAGCCATTTTGGCAAAGGGCACATACCACCAGCTGGTGGAACCACCTGGTCCAGCAGCTTCATACTTGTCCTCTTCCAGATCTTCTTAATAATAGCTCTAAGTTCTTCATTGGCCTGTTCTAGGTTACCTGTGAATGGGATAAGGGACCAACAGGACTGTTACAGACTTACAGGCTTACAATGAAGTACATTAAGAGAGCTATAAATCAGGAGCTACCATTAATGATCTAATGAACTGAAAACGTATTGGTTGATATGGCTCACTGATCTTAGTGTGTCAGTAAATTTCTGATCTGCAGGGTACAGGATGAGACAGAATTACCATCAGTTTTGATGCATAGAGATGTCCGAACCAAAGCAAAGAGAGTAGCATTAAACATGACCGTCCCATCGCTGTTCAGAGGCATGTTCATGGCAACCAGACGCTGAATGGTACAGAAAGAAGGAAAATAAGGCTACGTTTTTTATCTGACTATACAAATATCAATCAACACATTAATAAAAAATACATGAAGTGAACTGCAATGTTTGCCCCTACCAAAGAGCCAAATTTCAAAACTCATTGCTGCTCTGTACTTCTTTAGATCCACCTGGTACTGGGCAGTGGCAGCTAAGCTGCACCCCAGGGCTGGGCTATGTGCTAGGCAAAAGTAGACAAGTGTGTATTGTGCTTTAATAGAAAAGGGGTGTAAATAGGGCATGACCTGATCTATTCTGGGAAGGGGGCACAATTTGGTCTTTTGGTATATTTGCTGCTCCCGGTGACACCAGTAAAGTAAATGTGTTGATTTTCACTGTGGCACATGAAAGTGATTTCTGGGCCCAGAGACAACTGGACATTCTGCTCCCCTGCAGTTACATTTGTAGCCCATAATAAGGAAGATATTTTTCTCACTGCTTCCCCTGAGTTGCTTGCACTTTGACTGAGGCGATTTAAAGGACTGTCCTCTCCACCAGACCATTATTGTTCTGGAATTTTCCTCTGTGAGACAGTGTCATCCTTAGACCCTTTGTGTATTATCAATAATCCTGTCAGAAGTTTGAGCGCTCCATTTGACACCAAGGGCTCCAACACAATATACACTGAGACTTGTAGTACCACCCTTGGTAAATATGAAGCTTATTAATATACACCCTTGTATATTAACCATTTGTTCCTTTCAGGGTCACTTGACCCTAAATGAACTCACTGTCATTCTGCCTGGTTTGTCGGTGTCACTGGGTTCGGGATATATTATTATACGACAGCCTATGGAGTCTGGGATTTTAGTGAAAAGTCAAAGGATGATAAATAATACCATGGTCATATAAACAGTGACCATAGCAACACTTTATGTAAACTAATTGCAGAACAAGAGGTAAACCGCAGCAATTTATTGCACACCAAGCTCCTAAAGCTTGGGAACAATTAAGCTCACATGGTTGCATTTGTGTTGCAGCGGTTTGCCTCGCAGTTCCTCAACCAAACGTAGCTTTTAGCTGCTTTCATGGCCTGCCATTTCTATTTAAGTGCGGTGAGGTTGCTTTGTTGTGGCAGTTGTTTCAGAAGATTGGCCCATAATCCATCTCATTCACACAATACAACAGTCGTCAGATGCTGTGGTTGACTTTGAAAGCTGCAGTAGAAGTTGGGTAGTGGCACCCAGGAGTGGGTAACTGTGTTGTTTTAGTCTGAAAGTACACTGAAGGTGTATTAATAAATGATTCCCCTGTCAGATCAGCTGAAATTTGGACATTTATCCATTAGTGAATACAGCATTTACTATTGTGATTGTTGTGCTGTTTTGATAATTGTCCACTAGGTGTCAGAATGAGCCTTAGATTTGTTATGAATTGAAACAAGCAGTGCATAGGGCAATGGTTCTTCACTTTTTTAACATAGGAAACCCTTGAAATATAACTTTCAGGTCTTCAGGGAACTCCTTCTATAATTACTATTTCAATAGCTCACAGTACATTAGTGTGGTGGTCAGTGGAATGCTTAAACTGACTTTAGAGTTGGAAATTGCTCATTGCCCAAGGAACCCCTAGCAAATTCTGGAGAAACACTGGTATAGGGATTCGAATGGCTGTGCACAATATACAGCCAAATAGGTGGAAAAATGTATATTTACAGCCTAGGAGTTCACAATGATAATAACACATTAATGTTATAATTAGTTCCAGCCTGGATTCATTAGATTACCTTACACGCCACACGGTGTGGGCAGAGCTTGCCAAAACCCAGAGGGGGTTGTATGCGCCGTAGAAGGGTCACAACATCCAGGTGCTTTATGCGACCCCTAGGGATAAAAGAGAACATTACAAAGCTGGAATTTAGGTAAGACAACACATATTATTATGACACAGTGTTTATATACCGTCATCATATTACACAGCACTGTACAAGGTCCATAGTCATGTCACTAGCTGTCCCTCAAAGGGGGCTCACAATCTAATGTCCATACCATAGTCATATGTCATTAATACAGTCTAAGCTCAATTTGGGGGGAACCCAATTAACCTAACTACATGCTTTTGGAATGTGGGAGAAAACCAGAGTACCCAGAGGAAACCCACACAAACACGAGGAGAATCTGCAAACTCCATGCAGATAGTGTTCTGGCCAAGATTTGAACCTGGGACCCAGCGCTGCAATGGCCAGATTGCCAACCACTGAGCCACCATGCTGTTAATGAAGAAGATAATTTGGATAAAACATGATATTACAGGTGTTTTTTTTAATTATTGTGATCTAGGAATCACATTGGATTTTTAATGCTTTATTTGATTTTTACAGTGTTGCAACACATTTGTGTAGCAAGTATAAATATCTTATCAATTAAGGTTTTTACTTATTTTATTAAAAGTGGCTCAGACACTTTTGTGGGAAACAAAAGTGCCAAAGAAGGGTTAATGTAAAATAAAAATATATAAAAATTTGTACACATATACTATGGATATTATATATGTATATAATATATGTATATGTATATATATATATATATATATATATATATATGTTTTTTTCCACAGTTGCCTTTAATTATAGCCAAACTGCAGTATAACAGTAATTATACAATATTGACCCAAATATATATATTTATACCTGGAAAAAAATGAAAATCACATTTCAGCATGCCATTGCTTAACTGGCATACTTCATACACTGGAGTGTACAACCACATTTATGCGTATATACACTGTGGCCAGTGAATTACATTACAGACACATAATAAATTCCCTGAGGTTATGATTTGCCTGACCACAGAAGATCAATGTGTATGTGTGAGTGGATATCCTGTAGTAAATTAGTTCCATGGTCCTCAGGGTCTCAGCCACCATATATAAAAGGTCACATCAATCACATACTTACTTGGCCTCCGGATCGTACTCTGCCCAGATTCGCTTGAATTCATCCAAATGATGAGGGCCCAATATGGACCAATCACGCGTCAGATAGTCAAAATTATCCATAATGACCGCGACAAACAAATTGATGATCTGTAGAGATAAAAGTAGGATTACACTTACAATACCATCATAAAAACTCAAATAAAAAATGGTATATTTCAAAAACAACCATTGGGGTTTTTCTTTTCTCTGGGATCTGTCAGTTTCTCTATCATACATTTATTGCTTTATGTATCCCCACAGAGCAGATTTTCTTCCATTTTCTGCCCCCTGGACAGATAATAAAGAGTGATCTCCAAGCAGCCACAAAAAAATGAATAAAAAGCACTGTGTGTAAGGGTTAGAAACTCTTTCTGGTATTTTATTGCTATTTATCAATGGATTTAGCGTGAAAGAGGATTGGAGTGAGCTTAGGCAACTTTCTAAATGCAGTTAGTCACTTTAATATATTAGGAATGAATTGAAAGGATTGGGTACAAACCTAGAGGAATGAGGATGAGACTAGATGATTTGAAATGAATCAGAATTTGAAATGAACCAGGAGTATTGGGAATGAGTCTAATGTAATGCGGAACACCCTAGAAAATCTGGAGGATTCAGGTTCCCCTGCTAGATTAAGCATAAACCTAAAGGATTGGGAATGAACCTTGAGGAACAGGAATGAGTCTAGATGATTGGGGACGAGGCTAGAGTTCTGGGAATGAAAGTAGAGGATTGTGAATAATTCTAGAAGACTGGTAATGAGTCTAACAGATTGGAAATAAACTAAGAGGAGCAGTGTTAATCAATCTTTTTAAAGGTGTACAGGAACACACAAAACTCCCAGGAGGGCAGGAGCACAGACAGGAAACATTACAGGGTAAAATCACTATCGATGTATCTAAGGCATATAAGAATAGAGCTAACTTTGATCACCAGATTTGCAATAACAAAACAAGAATTTACCAGCATACATACGTGTTTTTAAACATGTCCAATTGTTCCTTTTTATTTTTGTAGAGCAGGTACTCACCAAGAAGGCGCAGAGCATGTAGAAGCTGATAAAGTAGAAAACGGCAAAGCTACTGCCGCAGGAAAAGTCATCTTCTGTGATGGGGGGTTTTTCAGATTCCGGATCACATTTCTTGTTGGGGAGACAAGCCAGCATGATCTCCTGCCAAGCTTCACCAGTAGCACATCTGCCAGAACAATCCCATCAGCCACCGAGACCAAACCACACATGAGCAAAAACAGGTATACAAATACAAAGTAGTTCTATTTTATAATGGTATTTCACAGGAAGAACGTCTTTCAGGAAACATAGTCAACACAAACCAAGCGCTGATTACTTTGCCACCAGAAAAGTGGTAATTACCATGCTCAGCAACATCTGTGACTATTTTCATCTGCCATAAAGAATTTTATAGAAAAAAATACAAAAATCACAAAGTTCGTACAGTTTAGTATATACTAGTTTTTAAAATATAAAAAGGAAAAAAGTATGTTTAGTGACCCTGTAAAACACCGGATTGCATGAATGAGACATTCTAGAACCACTCACCTGAAGAGTAGCAGGACAGCTTGAGGGAAAGTCTGAAAATTATTGTTTCTGTTAATATCCGTTGTGTCATTAAGAGCTATTTTTCCAAAAACCTGCGGAGGAATACATAAAAAATTTAAAAAGGCTGCAATAGAGGGAGTGTAATTCAGAGAGTGTATTTGATAGTCAAAATGATTATTGATGTGTGCAACTGTAAAATGAATATAAACTGTGAGGAGAAATGAAACAGTGTAGAAGCCAAGAGAGAGAGGGACAGAAATAAATAAATGTAGGAGCCCCAGCTCAATTGTATTGCATTTAGAAAATTCTTACTTGCATTCCAATCACAGCATAGATGAAAAACAGCATTACAATTAGCAGAGCCACATAGGGAAGAGCCTGTTAAAAAAAAACAGAAATGTAGATATGGTCAGTAAAATTTGATCTGTAACAATTTAGTTATAGAACAGACCTTGCCATGTTACCTCCATTATATTCCCCCAGGAGTGACACAAGGGAGAAAGGTCAGCCTACCTAACCAAAAAAGATCACACAGATGCTAGATTTACTTCACTGGAGACACCTTTACCTTTTCATCTGAGTGAGAACATATATCATCAGTACAGGTGTCCAATATCATATTGTCCATGGAAAACAAAGTCTACCCTCTCCACACTATAGAACTTACATCTTCTCTTATTCCTAAGACTGAAATGATCACTAATGATCAGTTTGAGTGAGAATTATTAGGAAGGAAGGAAGGAAGGATTATTAGCAAGGAAATATGGACATATTTGGAATATTTTGTATGATATTTTAGAAAAAAAATTATTTGTATCAATATATTTAAAAATTGTATAGAAACATTTTCTTTTAAACAAAATTAGTATCTTTTTACTTTGAGTATATCATTGCAAAAAGCACCTATAACATCCCATTCCAGGAGAAAAAAAAATCTTTCTTAACCTGTTGTAATTATTTAGGGATGTGGTGCTTCAAAATAATTTTGGTCTCCCAAACACAACTCTCTAATTATTAGGCATTGTTTGAGGTCTAATATCCTGTGCTGATTGTTAACCTACAAGTCACACTTGGATTGTGCCCTTATGGTAATTAGGTGGTAATAGGGCACACAGTCTAACCCCTGGCTTCAGATTATGCCATTCTCACATATTTAACTTGAAGAACCTCTTTGATTCATGCTTTTGGAAGTGTGTCACATAAAACCACAGCGGTGTCCACTGATAATTATATTTAACACTAAAGCAACTTAGAGTCTTACTGACATTGTTATGTATTCAGGCTTGTACCTAAAGAGTGCAGATATGCTTACCTGGAAAGACTTTATAAAGGTCCAGAGCAGGGTGCGGATCCCCTCTCCTCGACTGAGAAGCTTCACCAGGCGCATGACTCGAAACAGCCTGAAGAATGTGATGGAGATTCTGGAGTTCTCCTCACCCTGCTAGAACATACAGCGGACAAAGGTTATAGCACATACTGCAGAAGGCAATGAGGACACCCACATTGTGAGAGAAGGTGCTGTCTATTGCACTTTCCTTCCTGTCCTGCCAATATATTCTAGAGGTATAACTAAAATCTCCTACCTTACATATATACTAATAGCAGCAACTATGCTACAAACAAATCCTAAAAACTACCAACTTTCAGAGAACAAAACCCATCACCAAGGATACTGGAATCCTTCTGGAGGTATTTTAGGAAGTCTGCATAGCTATCCAGACATAAAACACCGCCTTGGCAAAATAGATCTTGGAGCTTGTTGAGTCTGTAAAAATAATCTAACAATGTTCCCATTCCTTGAAAAACCCTTAATAAATCCTATACAGCAATCTCAGCTAAAAATTAAAAAAATCTAAGGTTAAAAAAATATCTATGCTTTTGCTGACTAATTTTTGAGGATGCATGTTCCAGAGCTAACCCGGACTAAACAGATGCTTATTAGGTGCCTGAACACCTAACAAAAGCCAGGTCAGTGACTCCTCAAGCAGTAAATAATGATCTGAATAATGAGAGCACGTACTAAAAGTTAGGGATGGTAACATTTTGGGTTCCTCCTAAATTAGGAAACTGGCATTTGCATTACTGACTTTTCTATGTATTGCCAACCCACCTCTTATAGATCAGGAGTTCCTGAGCCAATGCGGTCTTCAACTATACTATTATTATTATTAATAAACAGGACTTATATAGCGCCAACATATTACACAGCGCTGTACATTAAATAGGGCTATCAAGAGCAGTGCTAAGCTATAGCAGACCGGAATGCACTAGGATTAGGGGGCGTTTGGCAATACTGTAGATCTCCAGTCCAAATATGGAAGAGGAAATAAAACAAAAATAATGGTTTCTTTTTTCCTTTTTTTTTAATGTTAACTTAAGGGCAGGCATTTTTTCAGTGTAAAAATTATTTGCTTGTTTCTAGGCATATTCCTGAGGGACAAAGGGTATGGTGGCACAGTAAGGTATCTAGGATTTAGGGAATTGATAGGCTGAAGGTGACTAAAAATGAGCTATCAAAATGGCTATATAAAACGCAGGTGTGCTTTAGCTACCCATATCTGCTCACTAATCTCACCACTTTTACCTCTGTTCAGCCTATCTTCGATCAGAACATGAGAATGAAACTATGTCTACAATATTAAAAAAAATTCAAAACTACCCCACCCCATGTATTCGTATATCCCTAATCCCCTTCCTCTACCCAAACATAGAGCTGCTGCAAAAAATAAAAATAAAAAACAACAAAAAAAGAGGACAGAACTGAGGAGTTTTTTTCTTGCTGATGACATGCCAAGGCTGCTAACCCCTTGCACTCCAGAAAATTCCAGGACAGTTTTGAATAATTAGATTCTTCTTGAACTACATTGTGACTGCCATTTGTCTCAATTATCCTAACATCTTTTTGGAGACATGAAGGTGGCCAACCTGGAATGCTTCCTAAATTGTTATTAATTCCCAGATTCTGGCCTGCTTTATGCAAACTAATTTGTTCCTAGTTTGAGATAAAACAATCTAGAGATCTTTGGGGGTTTAATGTAGACCTATATTTGATCAATTGGATAACAATCACAAAATTATTATTTGGATACATAGATAGATTTTTAAGATATATTTTTTAAATGTTTATATTTTACTTTTCTATCTTAATTTTAAAATATTTTTTCTGTTTTATAGTTAGATAAGGTCTGTATTACTTCACTATTCACTATTTTCACTGGGCAATATCACTATTATTTTCACTGGGCCTATCACTTACTTCTTGGTCCAAGAATTACTGATACATAAATGTTTAGAAAATGATAACATTTACCTTTGTGTAGCAGTACTTCTAGGATTAAAAGGAGCCTCAAAAACTTGTTCTGAAAATAAGTGAAAATAAAAAAAGTATCCCAGATTGTTCTCGGCTATGTTGCTGTAGGTGTACTTACATCATTAAACTCTTGGAATACAAAAATCTTCCAATGAGGACAACTCTTTCTATACTAAAATTCTAGAAGATTCCTTTCACTTTTCTCTTACTTTCTTTTGTGTTTCTGAGATACCAAGTGAAGCAAAGTTCACCAGTGGGATACAAATAACACCTGATGAAGTTCTAACAATATTAAAAAATATTTTGGTTTAGACACAATTAAATGGTCAGATCTGTATGGAAGAAATCACTGTACCTATTAACCAATTTGTTTTTTTTCCTTATTCATTTGGACAGTTGAGCCAAGTACTTGTTAACTGCCCACTATTGGAATTTATTATGCCCTGGATATTTCCTATAGCTCTTGATTCATTCCTGAGGCCTCTGGTTAATATCTGTGGCTCATGACCTCCTATGGTTCCTTAAATATGATGACTCCTAGTTAAATTCTTGAACCCCTAGTAAATCTTATGTTTCTTGATTAATTATTAATATGAGCTCTAATCACTTTCTATTCCTTTTGGTTAATTCTTGTGACCTTTCAGTTAATTTCCATGGCTCTGGGTTAAATCCTTTAGCCTGTGGTTAATTCTTATAAGCTTTAGTTAATTTCTATGGCCTCTGGTTGATTTCTATTTACCCTAGGTAATTACTATTGCCACTGGTTAATTAATCGGGTTCCTATGGCCCTCATCTATAAATAGCCCTGAATCTAAATTGTTTAGTTTTTTTTAGTTTTTCTTTCCTCTAAATATCATTATCAAAGGTTCTCATAGCAGAATGCATATCAGTAACAAAATGCTGCATTTTTCCAGGAAATCCTTATAAAGATGCTATTAAACACTAAATATAAATATTAGTAAGTTTAAACTGAGTGGATTTTCTGACAAGTGCAACTAAACATTTTTTAAACAGCTTTTAAAGACATTTGAAAACTCATAGTTTGTGAGGAAATTCAATTGGATTGTTGTAAAACTTGTAATAAGCTCTTCTTCAGAAGAACCGCCTTTTGTCCGCAACAAAAACTCCACCAGTTCTGTCCTCCCCTGGTTCATCTGGCATCAAGTTTAGCCAACTTTGTTTTGTCTGCCAGACTTGCCCAAGCGAAAGAGGAGTCCAAGAGAAAGCTTACAAGGTACAGAAATTAATACACAATAAACCACACAAGATCACATTTCAAGAGACACAAGTACAACATGGCGGCCAGAGGGCATGCACAGAGACTGGACAAGGATTGGAAATAGAAGAGCCCTGAGGTCAGGGGGGCACACAGCTGTGACACGTGTGTCAAAGAAGAAAATAAAAGTGGGGGGCACAGTGCTCTGAACGGATCTTGGTCTTACCATATTGTGGCATTGAGAGTGTTCACCTGTCTTTAAAGAAAGGCAGACAGAGGTAAGATGTAATACCGGCTATATCCACACGGGGGCACAGTACAGCAATATGATTAACAATGAGGTGGGGGAAAGGTAGTGGGAAAAGAGAAAAAGGGGTAGATAGAAAAGGACGGGAGCAAATTTGGGACAAAATACAACCAATTTGTAAATTCTGTACAATCCTGGAGTTTGGATCTCTATGAGAACTGTGAAAAAACTACAACACCCATTGTCCATACCTGCTGGCTGTAATGACTGTGGTTTAATTTTGCTGTTAAAAGAAAAGGGAAAAATATTGGCGCTGCCTGGCTGTGGAGGACCTACATGTCTCAGTGTACCCAATTTCTAAAAGGTTGGAGGACTAGTAGCTAGTCAATGTGCTAGTGTGACCAGCCAACTTACTACAAGCTAGACAGTCAGATTCTTACAATGTAGTCAGCCAACCTACTACAAGGTGGCCAATTAACTTGCTACAATGGCCCTAATTTTGTTAAAGTTCTCCAAGGATGGAGAGAATACACTTTCATCGGTGAAGCTGGGTAATCCAGTAAACCAGGAATGGATTACCTAAAAGTCATTAGCTACTTGTTAGCAAATGTTTTCTGGACCAGATCCATTCCAGGTTTGCTGGATCACCCTGCTTCACTGATGAAAGTGTATCCTCTCCAGCCTTGGGGAACTTTAATAAATCAGGGCCAATGTGGCCAGAAAAAATGGCAAGGTGCTTTGTGTAGAATAGGCTATCTCTCATAGACTAGTATTCCATGGGTGATTTTTAGCTGCACAAATGAGCTTTTGAATTCACTTAGCCATTAGGAGAAGCAATCGATCAGTAAGCTTATGGAACAAAAGGCTCTATATTGAGTAAGACACAAGTAGATTGTAGTAGCAATTAATTTAAAAATGACTGCACAATGTAAGTATATATATTAGAAGGTACATGCAAATATTTACCTTCTCGGTGGCCAATATGAACTGCTGTCCTTAAACTCTAATACCTCCAGCACAATACTGACATCTACACAGGAGTGGTAAATAGACTAAGGCAAGGAATGAAAGTTTTGACACTTCCAAAAGTAATAAATACCTGACAAAGACTTTGAAGACAGCAGAATCCAGAATTGGCTTATTGCATGTTTTTTTAAAGCAAAAAAGGTTCTCAGTTTATTGCTACGTGCTTCTTACTTGCTTACTCATCAGCCTTTCCAGAGCCATAAGTCTCATAATCGTAAAAATTAATCCTGATATTCCTAATCTTCTGCTGAAAATGGTAGTTACCTGACTTTCTCTGGAGTCAATCACTTGTTCTTGGTGGGAACAAGAATGAAGTCAGTGAAGTCCCAACACTAAACCTCCATACTTGCTCTGGAATGGTGACATACCAAAGATAGAGGATTAACCAAAACATTACCATTTTCAGCAGCCCCCATACTTTCCCATAAAAAGTTTCTTTTAGGTATCTAAAGCCATTTTTTTAAATTTATTTTAAATAGGGTAGCAAAAAATTAGAATCCCTGCCAGGTTTTATTTTGCTGAAGATTTGCCCTGTAGGCACATCAGGGAGTGTGAAGTCATATGTCCCAAGTAAGGAGAAATCCCATTTAAATTGGGACCAGAATAGGTGTTCGTGTTGAAACATTTTTCTTTCTAATTGTTCTGGTGACAAGTAAGGATTTTGAATTTCCTATCATTTTCTGTTTTGTTGAAATTGGCCACCGGGACAAATACTGGGGGAACTACCACAGCAAGGACAGCAATACAAACCTGAGAGGGGTCCTAACCTTTTAACACTCCATGAATATAAATGTTTTGTCCTTGTAAATACTCATAATAATATGAGTTTATACATATATAAATATATGTTTTAATTGAAATTTTAAGAAAATTTAAAACATAATAAATGACAAATTTTGTTTTAAATAAATCGTCCTTTGCACTGAACTTTCCCTAATATATCAATGTTTTTTCTTTTTTTTGTGTTCTTCAGGCATGTCACTCTATGCTCCAGCAGAGAATCCAACCCCAGGACTGAGAAAATAAGCCAAATCAGGTAAGCTATATAAAAGTTGTACAGTGTATTTAAATCCACAATTTTGATTTGTCATCACATTCACAATAAAGGGTACATTTTTTAATGGGGACACCTCTTCCAGTGACAACTGTCTAAATAATTTCCCTCACTTTGGGTGTTGGAGGGGTGATTAAACCATTCAAATTTTAGATTACAGATGTACTTTAGGCTAAATGGGTAATGGTAAGGTAAAATCTTACTGACCTGTGTCATGCCCTTTAATGTATGTCTCCACCCAGAACACAAAATTTCAGTATTGTGTGGTTGTTAGCAAGCTGTAGACATTCTGACTATTTGAATGTCTTGGGGACCCCAGCAAAAAAATAAACATACTCTATGCTAACTTTTTTTCATTTGATTTTACAGTTCTATCCAACAAAACCATTACAAAGCCAAATAACTATGTCATGGTCATGAAGAAGAAACCATAATTGTGCAATTGCAGGAAAGAAACACCTTCATTATAGCAGAGGGGCAGAGACACAAACTACTCGTTATGGGAGGGGTAGGGACACAAAGTATTGAAAAATCTCACTTTTTGTAGGAAGAATGGAGACACAAACTACTTTTAGTACAGAAGTCCCTAAAGGAAAAAAGTATGCAGGGCACAATACCAACTAAAAACCACACAAGTTGAATTTTTAGATTTGGGTGGAACTCCCTGTTAAATTTTCCTAAAGCAAACCTATTTAGCCAATGTCCAAACCTAACCAGCACACAAAAGCAGAGACAGTACTCTTTAAATGCCTCCACCGGGGTGACCCGTGTAGTATAGAAGAAAGGTGACAGAGAAGGGCGAAGGAAGAGGGGTAAGGAGGGAGGTGGATCCCTATACAAAATACTTTTCAGTGTAGTCACATCTCATGACATACAGAGGTGACAACATATAGCAGGCTACAAGTATTTGGCTTTAGTCTTCATGTATAAATAATGGGGCATACTTTCCTACATACCAAAAAAAATAACTCCCTGTCTGTACTTACAACTTTCACTTTCAAAATAAACCTTCCCTGAGATAATATGGAGGCTGACAATGCTGATATCACCTAAGAATACTAACTTTCTTGTTGTCATGCTAATCCCATGGCTTCTGAAGTTACTGATCTTCAACAAGTATGCAGATAATGTGTCTAGAGCCAACTTTCTAATCTGCATGCTTGTTCCCCCTTTAAAAATCATTAGGTACAGCAAATTTGGCATGCCAATACTGGGGTGTCGCCAGTGTGCAAGTTCTAAATATTTGGAAATTAGATCCTAAGACACGAGTCCCTCCATATTCCACACCTTAGTGCCAAGCATTTGTCATAGCACTTGGTGGGGGTGTTCATTTTTATCTTTTAGAAGGAGTAGGGAATTATTAGAACCTCTTTTGAGTTTTGACTGCTATCTGGAAGTGTGTTAGTAAAATTTCCATTAATTAAGAGGGTGGCAGAATAGTGTCAAAATCCCTCTAGCCTAAAATTTCTGATAATGGTCTAAAACACTTCATATCATTTCCTCTACCCATTTATAGTATATTTTGGGTACTTTTACCTTTTACTAGTCTAATAGGTATAAATCATTATATTATCAGGTCACTGTTTTCATGCTCACTAGTCCTTTTAGGTGCTGTGTTTACAGAAATGCAAACAGATTTAAAACTCTATTTTGTAGCTTAGCTTTTTCTACATAGTAATCTGAATTGTTTTTATGTAAAACCACAGCAGCCATATTGTTGGCAGCTTAGGTGAGGAACAGTTTTAGCATTGTCTTTAATTCCTAATTTTTCCAACATCTCTGTTCTAACAATAAAAAAGCAATAAACAGAAACGTTTAGGGGCCATTGATACACCCACTGTTTATGTATGGCCCCTATCAAGGGACCGTATCCCTTTTTATTTCTGAACTAGTAGGCTTTATCAAGGGAAGGGAAGAAAAAGGGGAGCCCTGTAGAGAAGGAAACAGTTAATCATGCTAGGTGACAAATAAACAAAACAGAGCAACAACTGTATAGCAGGAACTGGCTGGAGCCCTCAGGGGCCAGGAAACATATGAAGGTGAGTGCAATACCTTAAACATGGACAGAAATCCATTAAAATGAAAAACAGCGCTGCAGTTATCCTGCTGATGTTAATAATGTGTGACCAGATAGGGTAGAGCCCAATATAGCTTACAAAAGTTGGGGCCCCTGACTGCCAAAAGTTATATAAATTGCCCAACAACATTGTCTGGGCCGGCAAGTAATTGGGTAATATAGAGGTTATCTATCTATCTATCTATCTATCTATCTATCTATCTATCTATCTATCTATCTATCTATCTATCTATCTATCTTAGTTCCCTATCTAGTTTGGTCTACAAGAGCCAGTAGACACAGGCTTCAAATTAGCTCTATATAAACTGGACTGAATCTTGCTATCCCACGATAAAGGGATGCTGGTTCATGTCTATTCGTATATGAACCCTGAATACCTGCTTGTGTGTTCCTACGGTTTTGTACAGTCGTGTAAAATATACTGCCAGTCATAAGTTTCATTTTAGATTTAAAAGGGAAGATTTAGATACTTGCCAGATTGTATGATGTCTGTGGCACCGTCTGAAGAATGAATCCTACTTTTTGTGGGGTCACCAGAATAGGAAATGTGATGAATCACCCCACAGTGAAGAATGTCTCCCTTCTAATATCAATGAACACAGCAATACAACCAACATTTATAGGGTCTGATTTATGAAAGCATACACTATGAAAGGATACACTTTCATAAGTGAAGCTGAGTGATCCAGCAAACCTGGAATGGATTTTAAAAAATTCATTTGCTGTTTGTTATGCAATGTTTTGAATCCTGGACCAGATCCATTCCAGGTTTGCTGGCTCACTCAGCTTTACTGATGAAAGTGTATCCTCCCCAGCCTTGGAGAGCTTTAATAAATCAGGCCCATTGACAGAGGTTTTATTCTTTTTACTAATTTGTCCTTGAATGTTCTCATTTTGTTTGAGGATTTTGGTAGCACATTCCTAATAATAAGACGTCACCAAAATCAGTTATGACCTTATTGAAATTCCATCACTTGTCACAGAAGATCAGTGTAGGCCAGTAATAAACAGTTTTTAATTAGTGTTTTCATCAGTGCCTGTGACTCAGTCCTTCTGTGTCAGTGAGCCAAAGTGACTCCATGACAGCTCAGTCCTGCTATACAGTTTATTTCATGCCAGGAGGAGCTTATGCAAGAATCCTGAATGTTTCCAAAGGATAACAGAAAAATTGAGAATAATCAGAAAATAATGAGAAACATAATAAAAGTAAGAAAACAAAGTAAAAGAAAAAAAATGAAAAGAAAAATAGAAAGGATAAAAGACAAACGGGGGAGGGGGTGATGCAGTCACAGTCACGGAGAGAGAGGTAAGTTACTTACGTTTATTTCGGTGATTGCTATATCAACAATGCTACCCACTACTATAAGTGCATCAAATGTGTTCCATGCATCACAGAAATAGTGCTGAATGGAAGCCCAGGAGGTACGGGAGAGTGAACGAGAAAGAGAGAGAGAGAGAGAAAAAGAAAGAGAAAAAAAGAGAGAGAAAGACAAAATCAAAGGAAAGAAAAACTAAAAAAGTGTGAACAAGGGGAAAAACTCAAAATTAAAAAAGTCTAAACAAAAGAAAGAACGTAAAAAAGTTTTAAGAGGCATTATAGTGATATATTTTGTCTCCTCTTGTGTCTCGGCCGCACATTTGACACTCCAGAAATGCAGGATCAGGGGGAGACGAGGGGGAGAAAAACCCCGATCTACCCCCTCCCATCTTTGGCTAGCAGGGGGCGCTCTGGGGGTTTTCCCTTCCCTCTCTCCCTTCTCCCTGGAGGGAAAGTGGGGGGGGGGGGGGGGCAGGACTCAAATATCACTAGAAAGAAACGGGGAGGAGGGTAAAGACTGAACCCAAACCAGCATGGAGAAGGGGAGAGAGAAGGGGGGAGGGGTGTGCAAGAGGTGGAAGAGAGAAAAGAACAGACCTGCCCCGAAATACTTACACTGGTCTCGCTGAGTATGACGTCAACTACGCTGCCAATGACGATGAGAAAGTCAAAGACATTCCAGGGGTCACTAAAATAACCCTACATAGGTCAGAAGGCAAGGCAGGGTGGGGAATTAAAAAGGATTGTTAGACAGACTCAAACATGAAAGCAGCACTGCACAACCCCTCCTTGCCAGCAGAGCTTGCCATCTAATGCCATGCAGAGCGCTTCTGGCAGCGAGAGGGTCAGCCACCATCCCTCATTATAACACCCTCCCCCACCCTCATAATACCAAGCAAAGCCCTGGGATCACAGTGATTCGGACAATAGGATGGTTAGCTAACAGTGTAAAGGGGCAAATGTAGGTGTGCCCAGTCTTTGGTTTATAAATGTTGGGTCTCGGTGTGTGTTGGACTGCTGTAATAGGTGCACATTGCAAATGATGAACATGTCACACCATGTGGTTGTTATGGTTTTAGTTGTGTTGTTTAAAATTACTTTTATTTTTTTTATTGTATGTAAAAGTGTGCAACCCACTAAGAGGGACTCCAATCAGCAACTGGGTGCAAATCTGAAACACTTTGAAATGACAAGCATATATTATGGGGCGACAGGAACAATGACATTTAAATAGTTAGGGGCCTTGTCTTCATAAGAAGGACCTCAGAGACCCAACATAAAACATTCAAATGTACTTTTGGGTGAAATATAGA
>NC_092859.1:24175141-24191054 GCF_032062135.1 Pyxicephalus adspersus
ATCTTGAAGAGTTGCAGTTCAGTGCAGAAAAGGTAAGTTCATACAGCACAAAATAGGAATGCAAACAAACAAATGGAAAAGCAGCAATAAGGGATTATACGAGGCGGAGACACAAAAGCACACACACATGGAGAACATATGAACCAACCAAAAGGTTATCACAATGCATTACTAGTGGTAGACTGAAGAAAAAGCTGACATGACACATGAAGGCAAAAAACCAAAACATTTCTTCAGTGCACACCACTGATGCCGGTTTCATTTTGTTACTATGGGTTTAACACCATAACTTTAAGATTAAGTCCCACCAGGCTGCCAATACTATGTCCAGTGAGAGGCCAATAAAGATTTCAATGGACAGAGTAATGCTTGTCCCTAGGGACAGGGGGTAGCCAATACTTTTAGCAACAAATGAATACTATTAGCTTTAGATAGGTGTACAAAAGAGGGTCTCTTTCAAGCTAACAAGGTTAAAAATGGCTAAAACAAAGGACAGTGAGCTAGCGGTGTTATCTGGCAGGGATGCCTAAATTAAGACAAAAGAGCTAGAGAATAATATTGTTGGTACGTTCTGGTGATTTACTACTGATCAGATATTGATGTAAAAATAATTGGATCTTTTCCTTGAACATTGAGGTGATGTCACCATACGAAGACATAAAAATGATTAACAGTGCATACATTTACTCAAGATAATAATGGCATCCTTTACACACTGACCAAAGGCATCAGGGACAAAAGGAGATCAGGGCTGACCCATCTGCTTTCATTTTTTTATTTCATGGACAGTTTTATAAACATGCATGCATGGATCTACCAAGACTGTGTGTTCCTTAGAAGGTGAGAAAGGGGGTTTAATTTATTGGTATTTCCCTAGATGTGGGGCCAGCAGGTTGCTATAAACACCATAACCATCAGGTAACCTATTCATTTGGCCAACCACAATCCCATTTCTAAAGCATTGTATACACTTTTTCTTATTTGTTATCATTAGTGATATTTTCGGGTGAAAATTTTGAAATGATGGCTGCACAGACATACTGATGGGTTCTCTTTTGCGCAGTCTGCTCTGTTCTATAAAAAGGGAAGGGGGTAGCTGCATGGTAGCCCTCTGCAGGGCAGACTTCAACTGAATTACCCTTAGTGTCAGTCATTAGTGATCCAACTAGTAGATCCCCAACAACTTACACAACCACATTGGTGGACACCTGTATTAGGATACCAGAGATTTGCCTGAGACAAGGACGGCAAAAGTCTATTGAGCCTAAAAAGCTAAGGGCTACCATAAAATGAACCTCTACCCAAATGTTACAATACACTCTTACTAGGAAGGATTATTACAAAGTAACAGAGAGATAACATAGCTGTCCTGGAGAATATGTTGCTTAAAGCTTCTGGGTCAATTACAGGACCACATGCCTTAGCATTTTTTTTTATATCACCTGAATCAGATATTTACTTCTATTTTCATATTATTGTATTGTTTTAGAAATTTTGCAGTATTAGGGGTTGTTACATTTGCCCAAGGTTCTTACAAATCCCTGTGGTAGCCATACAGAGACTTCTTCAGCAACCTCTTTCCTCATCGGATATTCTCTAATTAAGCAACTAAAGATGATAATTAGATGATAACTGAAGATAATTATTAGCGACCATTTACACTGATAGTAGAACAAACAATGACAAAAAGACAGCCCTGTTGTGTGGAGATGGAAGTAAAGGGAGTAAGCAGGCAGCACCCTGCTACGTCCTCCCCATTTGAATACAACAGTGATCCTTCCAGTTGGTTGTTTAAAATGACATCTGGCGACAACTTTACAAATGTTTGATTCACATAGGTTTGTCTTGGGTGATAAAAACCTACAAATACACAGCTTTAGTGAGGATATCATATACTAGACTGATTCTTTAAGACTGAATCTTATTGAGTAAACCATCATGTCATGCCAGAATATGAAACCTGCAACTGACAGCCCCAGAGATGGAACCTTAACCAGGTAGACAATGTAAACAGGGCAAATTCATTTTAAACAAGATCATTTAAAGCACATCTGTTACTGATAAAGTGAGGGCAGGACCTGAAACCAGGCACTTAAAAGTAACTTTCCTTTATCTTTAGAGCCCCGGAGCTCCTGCTATGTACTACTTACCCACATATTTACTTTTCAGTGGGAGCTTACCAACATCCCTTTCAATGTTGCTTCTCCATTAGTTGGAGCAAGTCTGCAGTCCAAGACTGTATTTGTTAGCTGCCATACCAAAGAGGAATGGAAGCTTCTAGGAATTAAACCTCTAAGTGTCAAAGTTTAGGTACGCCTTTTACTATACAGTACTAATGATGTCCAAGTGACAAGGTTAGCTTCAGGTGTATGTCAACCCTAAGAAGATGAACTTCTCTTATAATCTTCTCGTCTGTTACATATACCATTGAAAATGGTTATATCTGTCTGAGTATTGTCTAAACAAAACACTCGTTTATACTGCATGAAATCCTTTGAACTTTCTGTGCTTTCTGCCTTGGCTCCAATCCTATAAATACACGGTTCCCAGCTATGCCTGTGGACTACAGAAGACCTAAACCATGTAATAGTGGAAAGGAACAGGGAAGTGTTCTGTATTCTTGCCCATAGCTGTGAAAGCTGCTCCTCTATGGATATAGTAGTAAGTGAAAGTGGTCAGCTTCTCAGTGAAAAGCTTCCTTAGGATGTGGCTATTAAAACCCTCCATTCTAATCAATAAGTAATTTGGAATTTGTGTTTCTTTTTTTCCTGGACAGCAGGACAGAAGACAAACATAGACTAAGGCTTGGATTTATTACAAGACATAAAAGCCACGGAGAACAGGCAAGACAAAGACAATGACATTAATGTATCTTGCATTGTGATCGCAATGAAGAGGCGGTGTTATTTCTAGGATTCACAGGATCTACAAGGTTTGTTTAGACCCCAGGCCTCCCCAGACTACTAAGAGGCAGAGAAATTTTCAGCTTCACAATAATTATACCCTACTTATCATTGGCTTGTGTACTTTTACAGGCTCTTAAAGTATCCAGTATGCCTTGCAAAAAATATTCATATTTTGCTAGTTGCCATGGGTGAATAATAAAATATATTTAACCCTGTGCACACAGCTACACATTACAGAAATACCTATGGAGTGTCATATGTGCAATTATATTATAATTGTCCAGTCAGCAGGAAGATGAACGGCTTGTTTTGGATCAAGCAGCACTTCCATGGAAATCCATATACAGGCTGTTCTGTCTTCCAGGGTTGCCTGGATCACGAGACTGGTTGAGGAGATCCATAAATCCTCTAGTATGTGAACATATATGCATACACATAGTTATTCAGCTGTTTACCTAAAATTCATTTCCAAAATGGGCTACAAAACACAGCTGTCAGATTAACATTAATTAATTTACTTGGAATTATGCCATAGTTAGAGTCAGGTTACTAAGATACATCACATTGATCAGGTACTACCTTGGTGGGAGCGTGGGGTGCTCTACCCATCACTGTAAATATCTGGCGGCCCTCATATTAGCTGCTAGTTGCAAATAAGTATTTCCTGCTATACTCAGAAAGAAAGAAAAAAAAATTTCGGGGTCTTGCACATGATATTGCCCTGTATATCAGATATTATACATATACAGATTCAAGATCGTATAAGTCTGATAATGTCTGACACATGAAATGGCTCTGTAAGATATCTGGCAATAAATGTAATTCTGAATTTAAAAGTCCAGACACCAGATAAAACTGTATATTAGCTATGTCACCAGATATAGTTTTTTGGAAAGGAAACAGATATATGATGTAATGGATCCGGCACCCAACACAGTTCAATATAACAGATTTATAGATTACTCATCCGATCATCAGATAGGGCTTAGTATATCAGATATGTCATTAAAGTTGAGGCTACATAAAGTATATAAGATGTGAGCTGTACATATCTGCTCTTGCACTAGATGTTGCTCTAAATATAGCCGAACATAACAGATCTGGAACCAATTATAGTTATGAAAATCAGATCTAGCATCAAACATGGCCTTAGGTATACACAGCACTATATATATATACTTGATGCACTGTATATCTAAATTAACTGCAGATTTAACTCTGTATTACTGAAGCAGAAGATATAGCTCAGTATACAGCAGCTGGAAGCAGAAACAGCTATAGATCTATATACGGGTCAGATACCAGAACTTGAACAAAATATGGCTGTATATTAGGGGTAGATATGGCTTAATATACAGGCATGTTATAATACATTTTATCAGTCAGGTGACCAAATGCCCAGACACTGATTCATAGTTCAGGTTCTACAGGTAACATAAGATTTCTGTTGCAATTTCCATGAGTACTGGTGGAGTTATTAGACTTTCAGTGTGAAACTTGTGTTGATGTTGTTATTTTATATATAAAAGAACTAAAACAATCAATGCTGATTTGGAAATAAACAATAATGTTGATTCCCAACTGAAGCAAAGTAAAAGCAAGAAATTGTAGATGTGTGGTGATAAGATCTGTTTTGGAATAAAATGGATATTAAAACAGCAGAAGAACTTATCTGAGCCTGAAAAAAGGAGCAAGATTGTTAGTGGCAGCGCAGAGGGAGGAGGCAGCGAGTCCAGCGTTAGAAACCCAGAGCTGAAAACAAGACCAACCTGCAAAAAATCCCACAATGTAAACCCTACACTGGACCCCATAGGGTGCAGCAGCTGGAACTCCCCACCACAGTCCACAGGTCAGCCCTGGTTATATTGCCTTCTTATATTCAAACCTAACCAAGAGGAGTCAGGAGAGAGCTCTCAGGAATATCAAAAGGGACTGCACCCTGCAAGGGGGTTCACAGCCGCATGTGAATTTATCTACCCACTTGAGTCTGGTGTCACGTTTTGTGTCCTGATAGACCGTGCAATATCAGAGAATTATTTTACTCCACATAAAAACACTGCATAAAAAAAATAGATACCAAGTGCACAATGAACTTAAAATTAAAACTGTACATCTTCTTCTGATTTAATGGTGGTGAAAAGCTTGCAGCAGCCTAAAACTCTTAATCAATGCCACACCGCCTTAAACTTGAAATGTGAAGTAGGGTTTGCTGTATTACAATTACAGCTTAAATTTTATCTTATTTCACACATTTATTTTGATATATACTCCTTCTAGATGTCAACACTGCTGGAGTAAACACATAGCTAATATACAAATATGCTGACCTATTAGAAACCCAAAGCTGTGCTAGAATTAACAATGAGCTATGAAAGTGCCAGGACTGAAAAGTAAATATTTCTCCTGCTTGTTATGTAAATTTTAAATCAGCAGAATTTACAAGACTCGTCTGTTGTGTGTGAAATTATTGCGTGAAGAAATGTTGAACTCACATCTCATACACAAGCTGATTTTGGGGGATGTACTGGCTGGAAATTAGGATGGAACAAAACTTTTGCCCATCTTAACAAAAAAACAACAACAAAACCATAAAAGGTTATTTCATTAGATCATATTACATCAGACTGTGTGATTTATTAAAATGTTGTGTTTTAAATCACTGAGCTGGTATGTGTAATCTTCACATTTTATGGTAATTTATTTTTATGAATGGTGACTAGTGCACTTCAGTTAGCTAGTGAGCTACACTGCAGGACATAATCATGCATTTTTATTCTAAATGTAACAACCTATTGGATCTCTTTACCATCAATTCTATTCAGTAATTTTTTGTGAAGAGCATATTAGTTTAATAGGACTGAAGTTGATTGGAAGTAAACAAGATACCATTTGTACCATATGTACCATTTGTGCACTTCCAACCTTCTGGTTACAGTTTGTGGAAGGATCTTTTCTGTTCCATCACGACTGTGCCCCTGTGTACAATGCCAGCTAAATAAATTCAGCGTCCTGACCTTAAACCTACAGAACACCAATGGGATGAATTGGAACACCGATTGTAAATTAATTCTTCCCTTCCAGAATCAGTACCTAAATTCCAGAATCAGCACATAAATTGGTGTAAAGCATTCTCTGAAGATTGGAGACGACTCCACATTAATGTCCATGATTTGAAATGGGAAGTCAAAGACGCTCAAATAGGTGTGATAGTCAGGTGTCCACAAACGCTTGACCATATAGTATGTGTTATGGAGAACTCTACTAACTATGCAGAAGGTCAGTATTTGTGCAGGCTGCAGTCTTCCTAAGTTTGGGGTTTATGTTATGTTCTTTTTTAGTTTAAATCATTTGATATTTGAAAGAGTGAATTCAGATTTATTTGATGTATTGCCTCGATAGAATATACTTTTGTTTGTATCATACTTTTTACCTGGCCTACACCAGATTTTAAGTTTAAGGCGTGGTGGTCCCTGAACAAAAAAAAATATACAAATGTCACAAACACATTTCTATAACAAATTAACACAAAAAATGGTCAGTTCTGAAAAATTCACACAAGAGGGGACTGTGCCACCCATCAGGTTGACATACATTTTATCTCAATCCATGGATATGCCAAAATACTTGTGACAGGTTGTGTGACCCCGGGGATGGACTAATGTGTGAGATCCCTGAGATTCTCAAGGGAAATATGAGGGGATTGTGTGCAATGTTTTACAAAAAATAAGATCAACATCCTCGTGACAGAGAGCCTGAGAAAAACAGAACTACAGGTACCAGAATGCATTGCTGCAAGAATGATATGGATGAGTAATATTTGATTACAAATTTGTTGCCTAAAAATGTGCCAATGGTGACACTCCAACTCTATAAAAAACAATAAGTGGACAGCCCCAACTTACTGTAAAGTGAAATGTAAGGCAAATATTAAAAAATAATTTTTTAAGTCCAAATACAAATTCCTTTAAGTGGATGTGAACTCAAAATCTCATAGAAGCTTTATATAATAATGTAATTTTAGAGTAAATATGGAAATTTAAAAGTCTGCAGCTGTCATGTAATGTATATAAACTCAAATGTTTGTTCAGGTTTGATTACTTATTTTTCAAATTCGAAAGTAGATATTTCCCAATCACTACAGTAAGCTGTTCACCCCTCATACTGAGACTCACCAGACATTCTGACCACCAAATTATAGGTACATCTTATGACCATATGGGAAGAGGAATTAATTAACAGTAAATATTCCATTTCATCTCATTAATCATCTCTTTTTTTTGGTATGGTTTTGCTGTAGTAACAATTTGTCCTTTATTTGGCAAGAACATCAGGAAAGACTGAAACCATTTGTGACATATATTTTTCAGAATAATGAGATTACAGTGTTCTCCAGCCATTTGGCTTCTAATAGTATTCATTTTCATGATGTACCCGTTTTATAGAAATAGATAAATTATGTACCAGCACATTTTTCAAAGATACAGACTAAAATAGTTTAATTCTAGTTTACAGTACATGTCATCCTAACTGGGTGAAAAATGTATTGGACACAAATGTAACACTACAACCAATTTGTAGGCTTGTGATATGAAGAATACCAACAGGGACAGCGCATGTGACACGTGTCAGGTATGGATAGGTCAGAAATTATACAATATGATAAGAACAGTAATAAGGATGTGAATATATCCTATTTATACATCTGGCTTTAATTTTCAGTATCAGATTATAAATACCATCATAAAGGTGTTAGGTGTTTTCTGCTCTTTTGCTGCCAGAGCATTTTTACTGCCCACATAATAAAATGCACAATTTACGCATGAAGATTACGCAGATTAAGCAGTATGACACTATGGACTGTTTCTTTTTATCTGGATGGTATTTTATCAGTTGATAAGTGTACTTACATTGAATTATCCACTTTAATTTTAGGATAATCATCATGAATTAAAAATGTTAATGAGTGATGACCATCTTATGCAAAATATTAGAAGAAAGAAACAACTAGGCATAATCTGAATTACGGTACCCATAATTTGGTGTTGATGAGTCACAGAGGTTGACTGTGGTCTTCTGCATGTTTTGACTTGAAAAAAATATGTTCACATTTTCACAAACATTTGAGTTTCACCCATATTAATTAATATGGAATATAAATATATATGCCATGAAAAAAGTAATATTAATATTTATTTTTAACTATTACATGTGTGGAGATTATTAGTAATAAGCACCTCCTAATATATTGCATGTGAAGGGTTTACATCTACTTTAAATACATGATAACAAGGGTTTATTGACTTGAGAGCTGCAATAAAGCCAAATGATAGCCACATCAACCCCTCTTCTCCCCAGGGATACATTTCTTGTTGGGGGGTCCACCTTCATTTTAGTTTCCTATATTTCAGTTTTAAATGAGCCAAATGATGTCAAGTTTGTCTTCTATAGCACTAGTCGCCAAATAAGTGCAGAGTGCATTCTAGTAGCTCTAGTTCTGTTTGTACATTTTTACATAACATTGTAGCTGGGAGCTCTATCTGCTTTTACCTGATCTCATGTTTACAGATGTAAATCTGTGCTTTATTAGTGTTGGGTACCTATAAGTTCCAGAAGGTCATTAAATTCCACTTTAAAGCTAGCTGGGATGTGTGAGTGCACAGCATTGGACATACATGGCTTTCCCAGATCTTTTCTATCGGTGCACAAATAATTCTGGGAGAGTCACCAAAAACAGCAATCTATCCAAAGTTTTCATTTATTCACTTCTCCATTTGTTTTATGTATCATGTTCCAGCTGACCCAATCACACAGTTACTGGAACATGTCACTCTCCCTTCTGGATTTCTATTTTAGTTTCAATTTTAGAGAATGCAGCAGATAAAGTGAGGCTCTGTTGCTGGAAGACACTCAGAACTCTCACTGTTGGAGGCACTGAGATGTCAAACAAGGTAGAGGCTCATTTATAAAACAGCTGTACATTCTAAATACATGTAGTGAAGTCCCCCAGCTGCATCCTCCTGTATATAAAACTTCCATTTTGGGTAGACAAATCATTAAAAAAAAAAAAATTTTTTTATTAATATGAACAACAATGAGAAAACTTATTCCTAAATTATTTAAGCATGGACTGTTAGCTTAGGAAATTTGCACTGAAAACCTCTGGGAGCTATTGCTGAGTCTTTGTATTTCAATTGATTGTCATGATCACCTTAGTGACCCCTCTCCCTATGGCGTAACGAGTGCCGAAAGTGCATGCAAAGCGTTGGGGGTTTTAAAAAGAGTGCAGTAGGTCTCAAACCTTCCTTAGGTTATATTACTATGTGTCACATTATTGTGTAACAATGGGAAAGAATTCTCCCCACTACCTGTCACACCAGCGGGACAGGAAGTTGGGGGTAATCCCTCTGATAGGGGAACACAATAGGACTCCCCTTGTAAAAGGGTGGGGAAAGGTATAAGCCCTGGCAGGCTTTTATTGCTTCATGTCATCCCTCAGAGATGTCACTGGGACAGAAGTGGGAAAAATCTCAATAAAAACCTGACACTGGTTTTATCCTCCCCAATCTGTCCAAAAATGTTTAAAAAAAGTTTGGACTTTTACTCAATAGCTGTCATTAAATGGGTCTCTGTGTCAAAATAACAGGTAGTAAATGTGAGTATAAAATCTTGAGGGAATTGTGTTGATAACTTGTTTCAGCGCTCCCAAATTCTGGACTGTGTTTAGGATCACTGAAAGGGAATTTGTCAAAACAGAACACAGTTGAGGCTCCTATTCAGCGCCAGAGGTTACCACTGCTTGTATTTTTGGAAATGCTTGTGGTTTGGTTTTGAACACAGCAAGATCACATACAGTGGCATGTCCTGGAACATCTTCCCGTGAATGGGGCACCAGAAGCCTCTGCCACTGAATGGAACCCATGGCTGTGACTGATTCCATTCTGACAGGACCTCTTTAATTGGGGAAAGTCTTGTACATGAAACCCCCTCAGAAAAGCAAAGCTGGCGTTATAAAGAAATTAAAAAGTAAAACAAAAAAAAAACAGGAAGCCCCATATTCTGGACACCAACAGCCATTTGGTACCTACCTTTGGTTTGAAAGCAATGAGTTTCAGGATCATCTCCACCGTGAACAGGCCAGTAAATAGCATATTCAGGATGTTCATGGCTTCCTTGAAAGAACAGCTCTGCCCGTAATGCTAATCAGAAAAAAAAAGCATACTATCACCACCCTCTCCTTCAAGAATTATGGCCAGACCTAAGGGCACAGAGCTATGGAAGTCCGAAAATTTTATCTACTTTTGTTTGGATCATACATTTCATTCCCAATTTCTTTACAATAAAATTTCAACAAAATTGAGGGGTAAATTTTGATAAAAAGTTTAGCAAAAATATTCTTTCTAGGTGTACACTATGTGTTCAAAGTTTGTGTTGTCCAGAAAACCAAAAATCATTTTGCCAGTCCTGTCTTGTGTTCATATGTGTATTATATATATTTATGTATATTATTATATATATTTTTTAATAAAGGGAGGCAGAAAAATCCTTGTAAGACTTGGCAGACTTACCTGCATGGCCAGACAGATGGTGTTGAGAAGGATCAGGACAAACATGAGGTACTCAAAATAGGTTGAGTTGACGACGTACCACACTTTGTATTGGTACTGATTCTTGGGGATGTACCTGCGTAGAGGGCGGGCCTTCAAGGCGTATTCCACACACTGTCGCTGCAGAGATATACAGGTTCACTTTATCAATCAATTAATTCAAGATATTCCTGAACCAGATCTACAATATAAAAACCTAAAGCTGAACTCCGATCAAAAAACTTAATTAGAAGACCTCGGACTAGCTTCTCTGCACTGATCATCATCACCTTCTCTGTCCAGTGCAGACACTCTCGCTATCAGCATGTACTCAAATTGCAGCTTCTGTGCAGGCTATTGCAAAGCAACTTTTTCTGCACCTCTTATAAAGTTTGGAGGGGGGAGATCGGTAGAAAGATGGGTTAGGCTTCTCCTGTATAGTGCACCAACCTGGGTATATTCTTTAGACAGGTTCAGGTTCTCTTCAAAAGTCATGCCCAAAGGCTCCAACTCTTACCTGGTTCTTGTCCAGCTCACAGTTTTTGTACTCTTGCTCTCCCTGCTCTTGGAAGGTCACAATGACGAAACCGACGAAGATGTTCATCATGAAGAAGGCGATGATGATGATGTAGATGATGAAGAAGATGGAGATTTCCACACGGTGGTTGTAGATAGGACCAATGTCTTCTGTATGAGAGTCGATGGCTCTGTACAGCAGCCTGGAGGGGAAGAAGAAGGCAGTCCCATCTAGTGCTCAGTATTAAAAGTACAATCTCGCTGTTCCATTTGACAGGGACACTTTAATGTACGCCTGTCATGTGTGAAATATAAGGACTGCTATTGGCTAAAAATGCTATTTTTTCACCAGTAACAGTGATTCAATGGCTTTGTTACTTTCATACTCTGACCTGGAACAAATACAGAGAAGAGGATTCCAGGCAGGTCCGGAGCCAACAAAAAAAGACAGCATAGGCGCAGGGGCCTCATGACTGGGTGCTAATGGGAACTAGTCATGTAAGGGTTAAGGCAGGATCATTAGGGGTAGAGAGATGGCAGAGGAGTTAAAAAGGGCTGGGCAGAATGAGGGGGGCATTGGTAGTTGGCGTAGCTAGAGTGAGCTTCCCATCCTGACCTTTGGTAGTTTGTCTGTTAGTAAGTTTGGTTGGGTTGGGGCAGTTGGGGTTCGGGGAAGGCAGGGTTCTGATTGACGATGGAATTTTAGTAAAAGGACTCATCAGTGGGATGGTGTCAATGGTGAAGGCAGGTTTTGTGGCAACTGTTGGACAGTAACGAGCTTGGTGTAGAGTTGATATCGGAACCCCAGGCAAGAAGGTGCGCCTGGGGGCCAAAAATATCAATCTGTTGGTCTTTGGTGGTGTGTTGGGGGTAATTGGTAATCGGTTGGGGTGGATATGGGAAGGACTGCTGACATAGGAGCTAACCGGGTCATGACTTTTCTATGATTTTTTTTTCAGGCATGTTTGTTCCAGGACAAGCCGTGTAATCTGTCATTGTAACACCAGGTGCACTGACCTAAAATCTATCTCAGGCTGGGGCTACACGGACCATTTGAAAAAAGCATGTAAAGATTTTTACCATGTTTACACGCGTTTTAATGCACTTTTACAAGGGTTTTAAAGCTTGTCTTTAAAACGATAAAAAAAACTTTTATAAAAGATGCGTTTTACTGCGAATTTCTGCAATTTTACATCAGCGTTTATAAAAGTTTTACTTTTAACCCTTTCAGGGAATGAGTGCAGGGGTACATAAAACCCCCTACTCATTCCCTGAAAGGGTAAAATATGTGTAAAGAATAGGATGAGGCTTTAATGGTAAAGTATTTTATTAAATGTGTGTGTCTTTGTGTAAGTAAACTTTGTTTTACAGGTTATCCCACAATGACAGGATGATTCCCACAGCTGCATTTATAATATGAGCACAGCTGTGGGCCTCCTCCTGACAGTGAGGGATCTCTGGGCACTAGGGGTTAAATGATGACAAGGCTCCCCATTCACCTCTAGTGCTTTGTGTAGAACACATACTACAGTTCGGCTAGGGCTGCGGGAGTAATAACGTTTAAGATAATGCTTATAAATGTGCCTCAAGGAAACGTCCTGGTGTAGATTAGCCCATTGGAATGCATTGGAATTTCAAACATGGGCTTTGAAAACCTCAGGTTTAACACTGGGGAAAAACTCTCTGTAGACTAAGCCTCAGTCAATGTTATCAGCTATTTTAGCTTTTTGTGAACTACCTCTTTATTGTGAAACACACAAGGCAAGAGGATGTAATTGTAGTTCAAACTGGGTGTGCAGCCTAGGGTGACAATACCTCTGCTCTATAGATCCAATATAGTGAGTGATGTCACCATGGGACAGGAAATGCATTACTGTCAGAATCACAGGACACAATAAACAAAAAAAAGGAAAAGAAAAAATGAAACTAATGCAGCCAGCATGGCTAGGCAAGGTCAGTAAGCTCCAATATGTAAGCTTTAATATATAACATAATTGTTTCTGGTTAACATACATTTAGGGGTCATTCTATAAAGCAATGAATCTGAAACATTCCCTGGTGATGAATCTTCCAGATCCATGTGCCTCAATTGCAGTAATGGATTCTCCACCAGTAAATGTTTCAGCAAATGGCAGATTCACTGCCATAAACCCTCTTATCAGTTGTAGGCTCTACTGTCCTTTAAAAGATTTGTTATGAATAAAAAAAACGCGCCCTACCAAAAAAAAAAACCCAAACCAATGCTGCTCGTGATGAATGGCTTAGCGAACTCTGACGTAGTCTTGTCTTAAACTGAAACAGATGTTTATTGGACGCATCACCCTAATTGATTATCTGCGCCCGTGCCAAAAATCTTGAGAGACGCGAAACCCATCTGCCGCTTTTTACTTCCGCTGGAATGGAATTTGGCAAGGCGCAAAAAAGAGCTGTGACGAATTCCAATTAAACAATGTTATTACATGGGGAGTCATTAAACGCAATTTAGGGTATATGTAATTCCGTAATTTCAGTAATAAATTCATTAAATTTAAAAAAAAGAGCCTGTTCTGATATTATAATTGAGTATTTATATTAATACTTGTCAAAGGGGATCTTCCCACACACCAGCTAATAATATGTCACCGCACGTCAATCATATTGTCATATTACGTCTAAAATCCAGAATTCTATACATCCTAAAAAAATGGGATTGATGGAGAAAAATATATGACAAGAGGAATATATATATATATATATATATATATATATATATTACAGCTGGTTAGGTTTATACTTGTGTCATGCTTGTACTACTTCCTGTGTGCCCACTAGGTAGATTCAGTTGTGTCCCATTGATACCCTGCCCCTCTCTAGACAGAAACTCATCAGTTCCTTAGGTATCTAAATTTCTATAATTCCTGTTAAATATATAAAACAGTAACAGGACACCTTGCAAAGGTATTGAGTACAGAGAAATAATATGGGTGTGAGTTTAGTTGTTTAGTCATTGCACTGGGCTCTTAAGAGAGCGCAGAGCTTGCATATGTAATAGACACAATCGCATTAAATAAAGAAAGTTACTGTATGTGAATAGGATGCGATTGTTGATGGCCAAATATACATGTCAAAAAGAAGTCTTGAATTTGATAATGATTCAGTACTTTGATATAAAAACTGAGCTTTGATGTAAAACACTTTATAGAAATGAATATAGAAAGTCAACTTGACTCTTTGAAATGTCCTTCTGAAGAAACCGGTGGGCGAAACGCATTAAGGACTGAACTATGCATTTAACTGAATTGCAATGAAAAATTTGTAAAATGATTTTTAATAATTGTATACTATTTTTGGATGCAATGAAATAAATGATTATATTTTAATATGTAATGTGTATCTTTATTAGGAATCTTTCCAATTGCTTACTGTTTCAGTAATTACATTGGAACTACTGAGGAATTTGCTCGACAGGAATACAGAATCAATCAAAATGTGGCAGAGAATCTAACCTACCCCCACCCTATGTAATTACATCTGTCTGCATCACAACTGATGGGTTTCTGCTCATTTTTTGTCATGTTGACACTCTGTCACATCCTATACACTATAATGAGTAAAAGGAAATCTGATGGTTGTGGATAAAGAAGCCAGTAAAACATGACAAAGGCTCAAAATAAAAAACAGAAAAAGGTCTGACCCACAGCAGAAGACCTGTAACAGAAGCCAAAGGTAGATGCATACCAGTTCCTACTCATCTACAGGGGCAGACATAGGGAGTTTCAATGTGGCCCAAGTCAGTTCTGCACAGGGGCCCACTGTTGGCTACATCCCCCACTGTTCATCTATATTCTCCACCAAACCCGTGCAGCTCCCCTCATTCCATGGACTCACTCAGGCCAGCCTTCAAAGGTGGAGACAGTGAAGAGCGCCATCATTGCCGCAAGGACATTATCAAAGTCGAACTTGCTGTTTTCCCAGCTTCGCTCCTGAACCATCGGCTGTGACACATCGCCATCCTTGTATGTGATAAACTTCCCCCTGCAGGATACAGTATACAATTACGTCAGATCTATGCAGCACAAAACAGTACATCTATTTATTGCTAAAGAACAACTCTGGATCAAATCTTTCTTTTTTGATCGGCAGGTGATTTCTGTGTCCCCAGTGGGTGGAAAGGACCCCTCAGTTCCTGTACATCAGAGTGTGATATTGTGTGTCCTATTTAGTTGAAATGTAGATAAAAGTGATGGCTAAAAGTGCACTTTAAGGTTCATTAGATTTTTTCAGATTGTAAACTTCCCCATCTAAAATGTTGCACAGTGTATCATCTTTTTTCTATTCAGATCAGGCCTCTGCAATAGATTCTGTGTTGTACTGACCTTACAGTTTGTATGTACAGAAAAGGCAATCACAGGCCCCTTGCAGTGTCTATTCTTAGACACAGCTTTATATTTTTTCAACATAAAATGTTAAAAATGACCAACAGGTTCAATTTAAGGTTGCCTTGTACATGTTCCTCTATAACAATATCACTTCAGGGCTGAAGTAAAACAATTACAGGAAATCCATTTCTCTGTTTACTCATTGAGATCAGCAGATGTTGAGGATTTGTAGCAACATAAAATCCATTGTTACACATCGCACGTACTTGCACTCGGCTTCTGTAATCTTCGAGCTGTCTGTGCAGCTGTACAACTTGCCCTGCAAAAATAAAAGAAAAAATACCTAACTACACAAAGCACAATACAAAATGTTTGCTTGTGTATGTCTGTGTATAGTGTGTGAGCTTGAGTGTAAGTGTGTGCTTGTGTGTATAGGTATGTTTATGTGTAGTTATAATGTGCGCCTGAGTGTATGTGTGTGTTTTTGTGTAGTGTGTGCCTGAGTGTATGTGTGTATTTATGTGTAGTGTGTGCCTGAGTGTATGTGTGT
>NC_092859.1:24191521-24233182 GCF_032062135.1 Pyxicephalus adspersus
GTATATTTATGTGTAGTGTGTGCCTGAGTGTATGTGTGTGTTTATGTGTAAAGTGTGCTTAAGTGTGTGTGTGCTTGTGTGTCCTGACCTCACCTTGAACAGCTGTACTCCGATGCAGGCAAACATGAACTGGAGCAGAGTGGTGACGATGACGATGTTTCCGATGGTGCGAATGGCAACGAAGACACACTGGACCACGTGCTGAGAACAGACACAAGAATAAAGTGTAAATGTGTATCCAGGAACTAAAGACTCTCTACACATCCCACACTTCTGTCTGATGTCACAAACATCACCAGTAGTATTCATAATCCTGACAGTGAACCTTTCTTGTCCTACCTTGAGGCCTTTGGCTCTGTTGATGGCTCTCAGTGGCCGCAAAACTCTGAGGACCCTCAAAATCTTCACCACATTGATGGCGCTGGATCTGGGTGGATGGAGGGAGGGTGAGTGTCTGAGTAGATGATCAGAGAAGGGGCCACCTCCAGGTATATACTTACTGTATGCCGAAGGAGATGAGTGACACGCTGACCACCAGCAGGTCCAGGATATTGAAGTAATTCCTACAGAAGGAGCCCTTGTGCAAGAACGCACCGTAAGCCGTCATCTGAAACACGAGGCATTAGTGAGATATGATGCAGATATAACAAGAAAACAGAAAAAGGCATGCAGAAGAGAACATGCAAGGCTGTCTTCCTGTAATCTCTCCTATGTGGTTCATGAATACTCCGTCCCTGTTTCTACAGATCTGCTTTCTAATGTCTGCTGAATTGCTGAATGACTCCTGAAATAAATCGATTTCGAGTTTAGGTCACTTAAATATTTTATTCAGCACAATATTCCAGTAGAGGTCTGAGCTGGACATAGGTGTGCAGAAGTGACACCCTTATATTATATAGGCCGTGTGCTAAACTAATAAATCGGAAGCAGGAAATGTGTACTATACAAATATTGCTTCCTCTATGTACATATTGATACACAGGAACTAAATAAAAATAAGGGAATTAGAATCTCTGTCAGGTTTTTATTGCCCTTTGTCCCTTGATTCCCTTCACTTCCTATCTTAATGAGCACACTGTAAGGGCCCAGGAAATCCGTTCAATGTGAGCACAATGGGCAATCCAAACCTAGCAGAGAATATCTTTCTTTCCTATTAAAATAATGTGCTTCTATTACTGTCTGTGTCACTGTAGGAGAGTTTCTGTTCCCTTCCTGATCTAAGGAAATGGTAAATTCTAAAAAATGGGAAATGGGAAATCAAGCCAGCAAGGGAGACTCAGATGGGAATAAAAATCTTATAGAGGCTTCAAACCTCCAAGACTGCTAACAAATCTTTACTCTTTTTTCCTTTTTCTTCTCTTTTTATCTCATTGAACTGATTGTATTTTATTGGTTTATTCTTTTTAGACAATTCAGCACAACAGTACATTTGTTAAGAGGTTTGTGCAAGAGCTGCTTCAAAGAAAATCTGTGCCGAGAGTAATAGGAAGGCTGCTGATCTCCCATTCTGACAATGTTAGCTGCCTGGCTGTCATGGTAATCCTCTGGTTTCACTAGTTTTGGAGACCTAACCAGAGTGCAGGGCTTATAATTTCCCTGGATGCCTTTGTTCCAATATCACTGTGTCCAAATTTATTAAGGCCAAATGCAGACAGGCAATTAGCATTTTCAGAAGGAGCGCGGTGACAGCAACTTCTGCGTTTCTCTCAGCGCGGTTCTCTTTTAGCTGTAAACGGCTGAGGTAATTTTACCTTCAGGATGATTTCTAAAGTGAAAATGCTAGTAAACACATAATCGGCATTCCCTAGGATCTGAAAGACAGAGCAGAAGAAGGTTAGCGGTGGTGCGGACAGGTAGAGAAGGAGGTGCATGTTAGTGTCAGAGAACACAGATGAGGAGGATGTAGCGGACGGCCCCCCTCGCGGTTACCTTCAGGGCTATCTCTATGGTGAAAATGGTGGTGAAAACTATGTCAAAATAATAGAGGATCTGCAAAAACACAAACAGGGTGAGTCAGGGGATAGGTGAACTTACCGAACACTTGTTGCATTAATGATGAACCATGGCGATCAATCAGTTTTTATCCTGTAATATTTTATTACATCTCTTCTGCTACAAGTAGCTGCGTTACCAAGATAGTCACAACATTGTTTGCCTCTCTGTGGTGTCTGGGCCTGGCTATTTATAAGTCTAAGCTGTAAATCTATTGGCCAGTATATCTATCATCATACTTCACTGTATACAGTCTAGTTACAGGGTATGTAGAGAGTAAGAAAGTGTTTATACCCCCTGATCACTCAAGTTGTGCTACCCTAGGGACATAACAGAAAGTATCTTTGCTAGAACTCAAAAACCTGCCAACACAGAAACTTGTGAAGCAGGGGCTTGGCATTGTCGGCCTGCAAGAAGAAGTGCTGTTATCAGTAGGATGTCAAGGTAGGAAACTTTTCAACAGATTTATAAGAAACAATTCGCTTGAGGAAACAGTGAGGCCTCATGCCAAATACAATTAAATTTATATTTAGGGGTTAGATGTACTTTAAAAACTGTAATTGGCAACAAAAAATAGTGACATGATAATCACAGCCAAGGTTGCTTTAACCTGAATTTTGCTCTAAAAATTAGTAAATGTACAGCCAATAGTGCTTAAAGCACAACTGGGTGAGCGGGTGGGCAATACAGGAGGCAGATGTGTTTTAAAAATGCAGCTTAACGTCTGACTGATAGAAAATATATAAATCACCAGAAAAAAAATTCCCAGTGCCTAAAACTTGATCATCCTAAGAGGGAAGATTTTATTAAATTATTATTATTAATAAACAGGATTAATATAGAGCCAACATAATATGCAGCGTTGTACATTAAATAGGGGTTGCAAATGACTGACAGATTCAGACAGTGACACAGGAGGAAGAGAGGACCCTGCCCAGAAGAGCTTACATTCTAGGAATTAACATTTTGTTCCTCTCACCCCTCCTTTGTACCTTCTTTCTTATCTCTGAGGCTATGGAAGGATCTTTCTAGCACCCAGATTTTATATCTCATGGGGTGGCGAGGGAATGATGGGAACTCAGAATGGACCAGTCAGTAATGTAGAATACGGAATCACAGCTGTCTTCTTGACATCTTCCTGACCCAGTGTGACTGGTGACTACCTGACAAGTGATCTATACTGACCTTTGCCAAGTCTTGTTATGAAGAAGTAAGTACACCCTATGGAAATGTTAACTTTTTTTTAACAAACTTAAAAAAACATTAGACATTCATTTAAACAGGGAATATGCAGATTCACTCAAAAGCTGTTATTGCCCCTTTTTTGTAGAAATGTTTTCTTCCCACCAGTGTCTTGCATTAAATCTATGCAAAATTTCTTCAATCAGAATATGTTTGTGCGTTTCTTTTCCTAAACTGCCCATTTTAAATTCCTACGACATTTCAATGGGATCCGACTCAGGGCTTTGACTAAACCCTAACCCTTTTTGATTTTGATTAGCTAGTGTGCTTTGAATTACTGTTTTGTTGAAAAATCCATTTTCACTATTTGAACACAAACATACTTTGATATACTATTATAATATTTTTAAGTTACCCAGGCCCAGAAACAGCAAAGCAAACCCAAACCATAACATTTCCTTCATCATGCTTTATAGGTGATATGAGGTCTCCTCCTAAAATGCTGTCCAGGGTTTGTGTCAAACGTGCCTATTTTTGTGGACAAGAAAATCTGTCTTTGATTCATCAGCCCACAGCACATTGTTCCAGAAGACTGGATCTTTGTCTGTTTGTTTAATCGCAAACTGCAGTTGTGATCTAATATTGCTTTGGACAGTAAAGTCTTTTTCCTGGCACATTTCCCAAACAGCTTTCTTATTGTAGAAGAATGTACTATGACACAAGCTGTTAAAAAGTTACAGATCCAACATTGAAATTGAGGTTTTGAGTATTAAATGTTTAAATATTAGGCTTTAAAAGGGGGTAGGGAGCTCTATCAATCGTGGCATGGTGACCCTTTACACATCAATAGCAATGCGAGCATCAGACCCTCTATATCTGAGGTTTAAATAGTACCATTGCAGGTTCTTTCATTTTATCATTGGTCCCTAATTTGGAACACCAAGTCCTAATGTAATTGACTTACATTATGGGAATGAATATACAATAATATATTTATGTCCCATTCAAGTATCTCACCTTTATCTATATGAACAAAGATCTAATGTTTGCTTATGCCAATATGTGTTGCAGTATTCATATTTTGTATACAACTGTACTACAACAACGTTATAAATTACATTTTTTTCTTCTTTAAAGCAAGCATTCTACTCTGAAAATATATCGGGGACAACCTGGGATGGCGAGGTACTCACATATGAAAAAAACTATATTTCTTTAACAAATCATTTGCGTTACAAAAGGACAAATTTAAACAATATGAGGTGTAGTACCTACTTTGTACCTGTAGGTGCCACTGATACTTAGCATACACAAAACTAATGAAATGATGAACTTTAAAAGGGTATTAATGATAAATGAGATGACTGCGCCACCATTGCCTGAACATATCACTTATAACAAGGAGTACTAATTTAGGAGCCCAGGTAACACTGTGTCTGCAGTTAAGACACTATTTACAAACCAGGAATTTGTTGGTTTTACCATGTGACTGATGCTTTACCACAAAGTAGACTATTCTAAATCACACTACTTTCACCTCTCCCAAAGCTTCAATTTAGCCGGTGCGAATTGGGGGGGGGTCAAGAGAGGGACAGGGGTGCAGCGGGGTCAGGAGAGGGACAGGGGTGCACTGGCCATAACTGTGGACCATGTCCCCCGTACAGATCGCAGGCTCAGGGAGGTGGGCGGGTTCTGGCATCATGACGTCACTCTGGGGGAAGTTTCTTACATACAGTAAGTTGAGTGGTCCGTAGGTACGAAAAGGTTGACAACCACTGATTTGGGACTTTACCTTTTATATCTGCCTGGAGTTCAATTTAAGGTGGGAATACATTTTTAAAAAAACTGGGAACCATAACAGGCAAATCGCACTTCTGGAGCCCACAAGAAATATAACAAAGCAGCAGTAGACTGCCAACCAGACTCCACTATTGATGAAATATGGAAGTTTGGTTGGATGACATCTAAGCCTTTGAATTTCTGCAAAGCAGGACAATGACTCGGGAAGGTTAGAGTGACACCACAATTCATTTTTCTGTGTTTGTAAATGACCTGTCACAAAGCGTCAGGCTATGGTGGCGTTGTCGGTGGGAGCAATGGGATGGGAGGGGTCAGGTTGGATCTCCCATACCCCAGACATGAGGAGGACATTGTGCATACTTGGTTCCTGAAGGAGTAGTGTCTCACGGGGTCTTCAGCTGCCAGCGAGATGCTGCTCAGGAGAATGAAGAAGAGGATCAGGTTGGTGAAGATGTTGTTGTTGACAATGCGGTGACAGTGGAGACGGAACCTGAAAAACGGACGTAAAGAGATAAAATACTGGCAATTAGGGAGGGAAAAGTTCCCACAGGGACTTTGGAAATGACAACAAACAAAAATACCAAAAAAAGAAGATCATTGTTAGGGGTCACATGCACTTTATAATTCAATTTAATGTCAGATCGAATGACTCTTTACCTGTAAACCCTTTGCTTTTATTGTGTCTGATCTCTAAATGGGACAAACACATTACCATGGATTTTGGCTATTTAGGCTAACGAACAAGATAACTGTCTCTAAGTAGACCTGGCCAGGTTCCTCTGGGTCCCTTGGCTGGAATGTGCGTAAGTGGGACAATCTCTATTACAGGTCAGTAGCTGCACATTGGTACAGAATGTCCTCTATCTAATTAATAAGGGTATACGATGGTAACAATGAGGACACAGTCCCTGGGGGAGGGACGCTCAATGGAAGGACAGATCTTATAGGATGGAAAGGATGAGGTTGATACAAGAGCTGCTCTGAGATGACTACTGAAGTCTGACATATCTGTGTAAATATATATAAGCCTATGTGACAAACAAAGAACTTAGAATCGGTTGTGTACATGTTATGCATCAAAATGAATCATTCAGCCTCACGATAGTCCTGCAATGACAACTCATCCAACTCCCAGACCCAAAGCAAGTACTGAGTTCATAGAGGACATGTTGGATATATTTAACATGTTATGTACAGAAAGTGGCAATGCCTTTCTCTCTAGAAGATGAAACCATCTTTGTTTTGGTGTCATCCAGGGTCAACAACTGCTTTCTGAACTGAGATTTGGCACAATCATGTAAATCCTAGTGCCAAGCAGTTCTTGGCTGCATTCACAAACGCCTGCTACAGATCGGCTCCTGCAGCACCCTCTGACTTACTACAAAGTTACAAGGTTGTAGTCTTATTCCTAGAGGGAAGAGGAGACTGAGGAAATGTTTCCTTCTACCTGCAGCCATGATACCTTCTCAGCCTAGGCAAAGACAATCACTGAAGCTCAATGACATCGTTCTAAAGATAAAAGGTGAAGTCTTTCTAAAATATCATGCTGTTGCTTTATATAGTGACATGTCAGAAATGTATTCTTGCATTCCCAGAGACATTTTTAAATTAACTGAACTTGGGGTTTTATGTCTAGTAAGTTATTTGCAAATTTACTATATGGAAGCTGCAAAGCTGGAATGTCATTGAAGCTTTTCAAAGCGTTATGGTGTAGTATATAAGTATCAGAAAATAGGCAGGAAAAGATCTGTTACAAATGTTGCAGAGCTCCGACCTAGAGAGGACATTTCAAACATTATTATAACTGTAGGAAATTGTAATTACTTGTTGTCAGGACGGAAGATAAAGAAAGCGGTGGCTTCAGGCATGGGGGCGGCCTTCTCCTTAATGTTTAGTTCAGACAGTGGGCGGGGACGAGGACCAACAGGCATCTCAGGCTCCTCCTCTTCCTCCTCCCCTGAGGAACACAAATAATTTTTTTTTCAGAAGTTAGTAAAAAGCAGGTGGCAACTGAAACATTTTATTTATTCAATCAGGAAAGTAGGGTATATAAATTGCTCCACTTATAGGCACTATTTTCAAATCACTATTTCTCTGTAGCAATTTCAGAACTTTGCAAATCTTCCAAAAGACATGGCTGCAGGTACCTGGGTTTTCATTACTACTGGGATATGGAGACTTCTCATCGTTCTCATTGGAGGGATAATCTTCCACATTAATCTAAGGCAAAAAAAACAGAAGCACAAAATTATCAGAAATGTGTTAATGTGCTTTCACAATAAGCATATAGCTAAAGAATAGAATAGAAAGAGGGGTTACATGAGCCAATCAAAAGTGTGTTACAAAAAAGTTTGTTCTACAGAATCATGTGATTAGTTGGCATTTCCATGAAGTCATTCACACCTTGGTAGTAGGAGGTGACTCTCCGTCCGCAGTGATGGCCTTCAGCTCTATTTTCTCTTTGTTTTCTTCCACAGCTGGCACTGGAGATTTTCCAATTGTTTCGTTCTCTTGTTTCTTTTCTGGACTTGCGGTTCTGAGGGAAATGATAGAACATATTTTACTTCTTACATGGGGCTTCTGATCACTCCACTAAGGATGGTTAGACATTTGAGTGATAACTTTATTCATCCGTAAGAAAATGTATTCATCCATAAAAAATCTGCTGACATTAACCGAATGTTAGGGGAGTTGCTGCCACATGGAATTAAATGGGTGCCTATCACTACATCCGACCTAACAACTACATAGTTTTACTAATGGCAAATTTCAGTATAATTGGGAAATATAATATCAAGAATCATACAACCTTCCGCTCTTCTAAAATTTAAGAGCTAGAAATCAAAAGCAGCCCCATATCTGAGCCACTGCAAATAATGGGCGTGATTTATTAAACCTCTCCAAGACTGGAAAAGATAGACTACCATGGGTAAACCTGTTGCTAGTAGGCATTGCATGATTGCCTGTTAATGAGAAGGGAAGACTTACCTGGCAAGTTTCTTCCTCTCCTTCTCTTCCTCCTCCTCTTTTTGAGCTGAGGTCAGGCTTTCTGCATCTGCGAGATTGTCTACAGCAATGGCCAAGAAGACATTCAGCAGAATATCTGACACAAGAGTTAAGGAACACAAAAACAGCTTCAACAGCTTCCACCAATTGAAAATGGAACTCCAGACAAATACAAAAATAAATGGAAATGCTTTGTAAATGGTTGAAAATATGTAATTCATATTAATGCTATGGCCACTTTTTTTCCTTCTTGTTGAAATTATCTTTTTATCCTGTTAGCTTCTTTTTGTTTGAAAAATGTATGGAAAAAGGCTGAGAACGCTTGCTGAAATTTGTTGACAATGCTTTTTCTTTGAAAGCTTTGGTAACACTTAGTACAGTTCACTTTATTTGGCCCTTCTCCCAACTGTGATGTAAGGTTGCCAAAATCCAGTCCATTGCAAATTTAGGCATTTGGGTTTATAGCCAATTGATGCCAATATAGGTTAGAAAGACAATCACTGGGGGAGAGGTTTAAAGGTAAATTGCTGTGATTGCAGGCTAGAAATATAATCATTGAGAGTTAGACCTTATGGCCAACTGATATCAATATAGGTTAAAATTAAAGTAATCAGAAGTGTAGTTTTAAAGCTAACTGTTGTCATTGTAAATAAGAAATAGGTTCACTGGGGATGAGGATCTGTCCTCCTTACAAGAAAGGATACAGTTTCCACAGATGAAGAGGATGATGAAGTAAATACAGACAAGCATCCCAGGAAATGAGGGTCCGCCATATGCCATGATTCCATCATACATCACTGAATTCCAGTCCTCTCCAGTGAGGATCTGCATAAGATAAAAAAAAACGGAAAAAAAAACAAAGCAAGAAGAACAAAAAACAAAATATTTAAAATTGTATTGAACAACACAGATTGTCTGATGATAAAGAACACAAACACATGATTTTATTTAAAATGGCCAACTTGAATGGAAAAAGGGTTTATTAGTGTGCCACTAAATGTGCTTTAGCATAAGAACCACTTCTTCCTTCCTACAAAGCCAATTAGAAGGAATAGGGAAAGCCCATTTATGCCGCACCTGGAAGACGGTTAGCAGAGCCTGTGGAAAGTTGTCGAAGGTGCTGCGACGTGTTTGCATCTCGTCGAAGTTGAACTTTCCCCCAAAGAGCTGCATCCCCAGCAGAGAGAAGATGATGATGAAGAGAAAGAGTAGCAGCAACAGGGAGGCAATGGAGCGCACGGAATTCAGCAGAGAGGCCACCAGATTACTGAGAGAATTCCAGTACCTGAAAGATACACACAAAGGGATGCTTAACAATTGCAACTGAAGATAACACACCTTATTTTTTTGTAGTACTGCATCTCATTAGCACCCAACTTTAAGTTTAAATCAGCTAAAATCATTCCAGGGGCATCAAAATCTTATATTTGGCTTCTTTAGAGAGCAGTCACAACCTGAGTAGAAAAGACTGCTCCAGGTAACATGCCCCAGTTAAAAGTACCCTAATTCCCTGCGCAGTAAGCAGTGGGCTCTCTGCATACCACAGCCACCCAACTCTTGGTGACAGGTGAGGGTACCTGGTGATCTTGAATATCCTGAGAAGACGCACGCAGCGCAGGACAGAGATGCCAAGGGGGGACATGATTTTGGTCTCTACAAGTATGGTTTCCAGGATCCCCCCACAGACGATGAAACAGTCAAAACGATTAAAGAGGGAGACAAAGTATGCCTGAAGTCCCAGACTGTACATCTTCAGAAGCATCTCAGCCGTGAAGAGTGCCAGGAGAACCTTGTTTGCTGTGTCTGAAACACACAGGATAAAATCATACAAAACATTATCAGCATATTCCATACCAAGCCATCAGCAATGATCAAAGCTCAAATCCCTTGCGAGGGGATCATTCACCTTGTTATTTGAACAGCCTATACTCCTTTAGTAAGTGAAAGCCTAAAAATATGAATAGTACAAAGTTTTAAATAAAGAAAAAGGAACTATTTATCAACAATAATGGGCGCTTTGTAGGGCCATAAAGAGAAAATCTTTATGAACTATTGTATTATTATTACACAGTATTTATATAGCACCAACATATTACACAGCGCTAGTCCAAAGTCATGTTGCTAACTGTCCCTCAAAGGGGCTCACAATCTACTGTCCCTACCATAGTCATATGTCTTTAATATAGTCTAAGGTCAATTTTTTTTGGGGGGGTAGCCAAATAACCTTACCTAATGTTTTTTTAAATGTGGGAGGAAACTAGAGTACCTGGAGGTAACCCATGCAAACACGGGGAGAACCTGCAAACTCCACGCAGATAGTGGCCTGGCCAAGATTCGAACCTGGGACCTAGCGCTGCAAAGGCCATAGTGCTGCCCAATACTGTAGCAGATAAAGTTACCATCAGATTACAGAAAGGTTTAAGCAGCCTTAAACAGAGCTTTGGGCAAAAACTAAAATTACATAGATGATGCGGTCTGTCAGTACCAATAACACAGATGTTACTCCCCCGGGTAAAATAGTTTAATTATCTGATGGTCCTGCCAGTATATCTGTTCTTTTCCCATTTCTTGTAATAATATTAGGTACTATTATAATGGGTATTATTCACATACACAATATTATTGTACGTGGTGGTGTTTAGAATTTTAAAACTTTTGATACATTCATTCATTACAATACATTAAAGCCTTTAGGTTTTAGTGCTTGGCTTCACTTTAGGTCATCAGATGCAACATTTAATTTCTCTATGGCATACCTAAAAATTAAAGCATGCATCTGATTGGTTGCCTTGGGCAATCTCACTACATTTTCCAGCTTGTGTGAAGGAGGCTCACCGGGTTTATTACACTGAGCTCATTATTAGCTATAGTTGGTGCTCCTTACCTTGTACTTCGGTGAGCCAGTCAGGTTGGTTATAGTGCTCAGAAGCAATGGTCAGCGTGTTCAGGAAAACCAGAAATATCACCAGCCAATAGAAGACATTAGACTTTACCGCCGCCCTGCACTTCCTCCTACAAAACCGGTTCCAACGCCGCCAGTAACGACTGCAGAATGTTGGAAACAGGGATAGATGTTACACAAGAAGTGATTAGGAAAAGATGAGCAAACCTTGGGGGTTGTAACTGACAATCACCCCGCCCCTGAGGACTAGCTCTGCTATATTGTCTTTGATATGTTCTGCCTGGTAATGTGCCCTGCTGTATTAATTAATATCTATTTTATTATTACAGCTAAAATCCAGAAAGATATAAAAGACATAAAATATACAGGTTTTATTCACTAATACATCATTGTAATAATTTTTTTTTGAAATGCAAGCAGACAGAAGCATGGTAGAGATGCAAACCCTTTATTAAACCAGCATTTTACATTTGTATTGAACCTGTGTATTAGGTTGTTTATCCAGAGTTCAGCTTTCACTTTTATAAATGCACCATTCTTTATAAATAAAAACATTTTTTGATTCTTGTATAGATTTGCATATTAGCTTCTCTCCCATGGCAGGGAAAGTAGGGCAGTTTAAGTGCTTATATTTAATGATTTTCAGCTGCTTCATATTATTTGACAATATTGTGGATTTTAATTAGCCCTGGCTTCTATAAATAAATGCACTCACTATAGTATTTCCCATTAACCTTTACTACTGAAATAATACTGTATTATAGTATTGTAATTTTATTAAACATTTTACAAATCCTGCAGTTTCAGCTATCCGTATTCATATCATGCAGGAGCACTATTCATGTGCATTACCCTTGGATAGGTCCTATTTCTGCTCTGCCCTCTGCATTGCATATATTTGTATGCACAGATGCCCTTTGCATCACACACAAGGGCGCACAGGAGGGCACATCCAAGCCAATAAATTAAATTACTTCAGAAGCCCTTTTACAACTGCGCCGAAGAATCTGTCCTTGTTTAATTCCCTTTAGAATGGCGGAGTGCACCTTATTACTTTACTAAAGTTCAAATTTTAAAGGGACTTTGTAGTAGACCTGTGTGGGAAGGTTCTCATTGAAGCTGATATTACCTGTTTTGCATGCTAGCTCCAAGGCCGTAATCTCTGTCAGATCAGCAGAAATAGGCTATATTATTTAAACAGTGATGGAAAGTGTTATTCTGGTAAAATGAATAAATGGTGTGAGCAGCTTATGCTTTCAGATCCTGATTTTGTCTGGGTTTGGTGGGAGCGCATATAGGGGGTACTAGGGGTACATATAAACCCTGGAGAATCAATTAATGTCAGGGTGCATAAATATTATAATTGGTACTCAGGAGGTTTAAGTATAAATCTGGCCAAAATACATACCCAGTACATCGCTAGTGTACTGTACATTTCTCTGTTACATTTTATTATTGATCCTGCCAGAACACAAACCTTGCCTAGTTCAATTTTGCTGGACTACATAATTGTTTCCTATTATATTATGGAGATGAGTAAAGGAAAATATATTCTCCAGTTCAGCAGAGAAGCATTCAGAAAACTCTGACAATACTGATTTAAGTTTGTCAAGAACAATGTTATCAACTCACTACAGGAAGTTAGGAACTCCCTGGATTTCTGGAAGATCGTGAAATTATTCAGTGGCATTTTTGTAGAGACACAACACAGGCTGAATATGTATGTATTACAGAGATGTACTAATGTTTCGTATTTATGATGCTCAGGTATGCAAAGTGGGGGAGGTGTTTTAGTAAAGATTGTTAACTTCTGTCTGATAAGCATGGAGCTTCTGGTGAGTAGTAGATGTTGGTTGGTCATGGGGCCAAATCTAACCAATAAACAATAATTATATTGGAGTTCATGCTTGTATTATCCAAGGACATGTTATTGCAATGCAGAAAACCAAGAAGCCAAATTGTCCATTTGTCTGTCTGTTTATTATAAGAATCTTTAGCTGGTACTATAAAATAACTTATTCCATATAATGTATCTTGGTACTATAAAAGTACATTGTTATACAGATAAGTCCCCAATTTCAGCATATCTGCCTTCTTATCAAATCGTTACCTTAGGGACTCTGATCCTTTAATAATAAGTTACCAATAAACATTAGATTCCAGCCTTTTGAATGGAAGAAAAGGGACCCCCTGCAATTTAAAAAAAATGGCAAACTAAAATAAGAACAAGAATAAAGAGTTTGAAAAAATTCCCCCCTCCTACTTTATAGGGTAGTCCCCTGCCGCTAGGAAATGTGACACGCATTGCTTTGCGTCGTTTGACAGCCAGCCCTCGAAGGTCGTCTGTTGTTAAAGGAAGAGGGAAGCAAGCTCTGTCTTGACCTGAATTTATTCTCCTTGAGCTGTTTAAACATCACAGGGCCCCCTTTCCACTCAATTACTCGGGTCCATTGTCAGCACAGTTGCTAAGCAGGTTTAGCTCTTCTGAGTGGGCGGCCTGTAATTAGTACTAAGTATCTCATACAGCCAGTAATTATCTGGTAAGCAGAGCTGGCATTAGTGAATGACTCTGTACCCGCAGATTTTTCTAACCCTTGCACTGCTGGGAAGGGTCCTGGAAGAGGCATCAACTGTGAGCGAGTGGGTGGAAGTCGAGGCCCTCAAAGTGACACCCCGCTGTTTCTGAAGGAGCACGCTGCACCTTTTCCGGACTTCATTAGTGAAGTTGGGTAATCCAGCAAACCTGGAATGGATTTCCTAAAAGTCATTCGCTTTTTGTTAGAAAATGTTTTTAATCCTGGACCAGATCAATTCCAGGTTTGCTGGATCACCCAGCTTCACTAATGAAAGTGTATTCTCTTCAGCCTTGGAGAACTTTAATAAATCAGGGCCACTGTATTTTGGTGCTAAAGTGTTTGTCCTTGGTGCATAGGCAGGTTTGTGGCATTCATGCCAAGATAAGGGTTAGGGTTGATGAATAAAGAGCACCAGTTAGAAATAGGCATCGTAAGCATACAAATATCCTATTTTAGGTTGAAATAATATTGCAGTTTTACTTATCAGGGATTGCTGTGTGTGCTGTTATTCTCTCTCTATAAGGCTCCTATGGAAACTGTCCTATGTCCTGCTTGAGCTCTCGGCTGGTAACTAGCACCCTGCTGTTCAAAAAGAAAACTGCCAACAAACTTTTAGTTTTATCTCTTTCATGGGATTTTTTAAGAACTTATTTATTTGTTGCTGTTTTTTTTTTTACGTGTCTTGTACTGCAAAGAATAAATGCTTCTTTAGGTACAAGTGAAACAGAAGTGACAATATTCCTTTTCCCTCAGTCCACTGGCAGCCTCCTCACTCCTCTCCATCTAAACCTGTAAACCCCTGTTGTTCTCATTTCCAAGGAAGGACCTAAGAGCCTTGCATTTTAGGTGAAGACATCAGTGCCTCCAACTAGAAACTAAAATCTGAACTCCCATGACGCAGTACCTTTACTGGCTGACAATCAGACTTTGACAGGGATAAAATACAGGAGGATAATAGAAAAAATTAATTCTTAAGAGGTAAGGCTGCACTGTTTTAACAATTTAAAATTTGAGTTGTAATACAGATAAATTGACATTCTTCTTAGTAGTTGACTGTTCATTGGAGGATTGAGAATGTAAAGCTTGGGTTATCTTGTAGAGTTAGTATTAGGAGGTTAGGATGAGGGATGTTAGGCATTGGGTCAATGTCTGATGTTTCTGGATGAATTTATAGATTTAATAATACTTTGCTTCTAAAAAATGTGCTTAATATTTAATTTAGAATTACAAAAAAAACTTTATTGAGGATGGGTACGACATAAGCTACATCTATACCAGGATCATTCCACCAGCTTTACACATAGACACACCTACCACACCTGTAAGCGGTAAAGCGTGGTCCAAGTCCCAGGCCGCTCTGTGATTGGAAGAAGCATCTTTCTGTATTGAATCCAGCATTGCAGGCTGTGCTAGGATTGGTCGGTGCGTATCTCCAGCTGAATGCAATGTGACAGGCTGTGCTGTGATTGGATAGAGTACCTGCCTATCACCCTTTGCGTGAACATGGTATTCCATTCTGTGCAGTGATTGGACCTTACAGCTATTGGTTTTGGAAAGTGTGAGTGAATTCGGCATGCCTGGCTGCTACATGATTGGATGGAGCAGCTGTCAAATAAAAGAGCGTCATTGGCTGCAGCTATTCAGCAGTATTCTTACCTAAATTTAGACTTGGAAATTCTGTGCCTGAAAGACATAAAGAAGAAAATAGAAAATGATGCTGAGTCACAGCTGCCATTATTCCTCACAATTACTGCTTTCTCTAAGCGCCGTCGCCTGCATCTTTCACGGCAGCTGTGGTAAGGTGAGATGATGGCGCCAGCGGGAGGTGAATGGAAGGATTTACACGCGCTGTTTGCTGCAGGCACATAGCTACGAGAGCAAAGTGATGACATACAGCACTGTTACAGTGTAAGCATGCACGGTGCGCTAAACCCATGCACTGTTGTGGCAAGTCCCAGGTTGCTTCAAGAGGACCTGTATTTGTGGAGTAAATGCAGAGCTACAGAGAAGGAGGGCAGGGTAGATAATTTGGTATATGGTTTTTCACATTATTTAATTTTACCTTTCCTTTTCCACCTGCAAAAAATGATTTGCAACCATAGCAATGGTACTGGGTAGACAGTATAATTCTCATGTCCCTGCTGCTGTAATCAGCTCAGAGTCAGGCATTGCAGGCATCCTTTGCAATGCTAGCAGATCCTGGCTGGTGGGAGGGGCCAACAGGGTGCTGTACATAACTTTCTGAAAACACCATGGCATCCTGCTTCTGTACCCTGTTCAAGAGTCCTCAGATGATGGGCTGTGGGTAGAGGTTATGTAAATAACAAATCAGCCGTGATGGGTGGATGTCATTCTGCATCTGTATGTAGACCATCCAAATGTAGAAGTAACACCTAAATGTGATGCTGAGCCTCCATGATTGAAAGAACTGAAATCCAGTGAATGAAAGGGGTGAGTCACTGTCAGTAAGGCTGGCGGATACTGGATGTCCTTCAGCCAGCTGAAGATGTAGGCTCTATCTGGCTTGCTGCAGCTTCCAATGCACACTGTGCGAAGCTTACAGATATTTAAATGTCCTAAATGCATGAAAGCATGTATCAAAGATCACTAGACAGCACATAAATTCTGAAGTGTGATAGAAAGCATGTGTAGAGAAAAGTAAACACAAAGGACAGAAACTACAAAAGGGAGGTCCTAACGTCAGTCAGGTAATTGTGAGCAAGTTCTCTCACACATCTATAGGGGTCCTGGGATACCACATTCATTGGGCTACACCAACATTAAAGATAACCTTCTGAAATACCAATTTACAGCTAACTTTTCTGTTCCATAAACAACAATCCTTTGTGTGCAAATAAAATTTGATGTCCCACATCCCTTGCCATCTTTTCAGTGATAATGCGTTGTACCTGTCACCTTTGATCACCAGATGATCCTGTTCACAAAGCAAGCAAAGGAACTGACATCACCAATATGAGGTGGGTGTTGTAGCACAGATGCCGGGGATGCCAGATTATATATCTGTTCCTTCCTAAAACAAAATGTGATTCTTGTAGTCTAATTTTTCCATTTGTTTTTTTTTAAGCATAGAAATATTAAAAAGCTAGAAGTGTTTCTCCACCAGGGGGCTGTAGAATTATAGGGTTCTTCCAGGGGGTGCTGAGGGTTCCTCCGTCAATGAGCAATTTGTGCCCCTCAGGTCAGTTTACCTGGCACCAATGATCTTTTTGGCTATCTATAGGAGTTTTATTCTTGTCAATAGCCAGTAATGTAAGAGGCATTCTTTCTACTAACCACCACACTAATGTACTGTGAGCTGAGGCTATAGTGATTATAAAAGGGGATCCCTGAAACCTGAAAGTTATTTTAAGAGTTCCACCCATGTTAAAATTGTTGAGAAACACTGCTTTAGGGAGTATAGCTTACTATAGTCTATCTTGAATTCTTCACCAAGGTTTCCATAAAGAATGAATGCAGAAAAAGTGTTGCCTACCTTTCCGAACCCTCCTCCAGTGCAGCACAGCATTTTCTCCAACACTACAGTTGTGCTTGTTATCCAGTGACAATCCCACAGTGCACATTCTATAAAGTGAACAGTGCACACACCTTGCACAGAGAGCTACATTCACTGTGCTGTGCGTTCCCACAGAAGGGAAATTACATGCATGAAAGGCGATTGGTCATAATGGATTTAGGAAAAAAAAACTACTGCTAGAAGGTGTACAAAATAATATTAGTATCATTAGAATAGTCACACTTTACACACATTATAGGTAAGTAGATATTAAAAGTATATCTATTACTCACGCCAACCGAACTCCGCAGCCTTCCTCATCCACATCGCCACTGCCTACATTGTCGGTGTTCACAGACTCTGTCTCGCTGGTCGGCATACTCACTGAAAGGAAAAAAAAAAAAATCTGATATGAATACAACTTTAGAATAGGAAGAAAGGAAAGTTTTTTTAGTTTTGGATAAAGTCAAGTTCTATTGCTGTCTGTGTCCCCACTGGCAAAATTCACCTCCTTTATTTGAAAGTAAAGCGAGATCCAACATTCTGGGTTCATTAGGCCAGTAGGTGAAGAAAAATCCTTGAGGGACAACTTTGAAACCAAAGATTCACACCAAATTTTCCTAAAGTTACACACTGGATTCAGTTGGAGAATGTATCAACTATTATTTTTGATTTTTACATTTTTCTAATTGAATTCAATGTAAAATATTTTGAGTAAAAGCTGGATGACTCTAGAACAGGGGTGTCAAACTCTGGCCCGGTCAAATCTTGCCCCAAACGTCCTTTTTTTGGCCCCAAAGGAATCCTAAATATGAACTGCAGCTGGCCCACCTTGAAATAGCGCCCCTGCTACAATTCCCGGCATCCTCGCGTCTGTAGACCAGTGGGCTCTCTTCCTATAAGTGGCCGCGCATTGGACTGTTCTATAGACGCAAATAATGCCAGGAATTTTAGTAGCGGTGCTGTTTCAATGTAGAAGGGAGTTCCAGCGGCGGGCCACTCATAAGATTTAGCTCCGCATTGGCCGTGTCTGGCATTTCCAGCACTCCCCCTCAGCTGTACTTTTCCCCGCTATTTCAAGGCATAGACTTGAATGGTTGGATTTTCATAGAAAAATATTGTTATTATTATTGTTAGCCTGTGCAAAAAGGTTACCGTTGAAATTTAACTCAGAAGGCTACAAATAGAGAAAGAGGCATAGGAATTTTTCTTAATAAAATTAAAAAAAATGTAAAGGCTCTTTCTCTATTATAAGCTTGTTACAGATTGAATGTGAAGCAAAACCTCTTTGTTTCCATATGAAAACATTTCCTCAATTTTTTCAATAAATTTCAAGGTTGGCCTGCGACATTGTCTAAGTTTTTAATTTTGGCACCCTGTGTATTTGAGTTTGATACCCCTGCTCTAGAGTGAATCAAGGGTCAAATATTTATACATAGACTCCATAGTGATTCATTTGTTTATATTCTGAGTGGCATTGAGTGGTCAGATTGCAATTGGCTGTTCATGTAATAGGAACTGAATTGGACTGAGGCAATTGTCCCACATGTTTTTCCTTCCAGGTTTCTCACTGAGGTTTTGACAGCTGGCAGGGTAACAATAAACAATTGGAAAGGTAGCTAGTAATCCTCGGAGGTGGGGCTTAATTGGTAAAATCCATAATACATAGCTGTATGAGATTTTTTTACATCTTCATTGATTTAGTATTAAAATTCCTGAATTTAACCCCATGCTGTCTGTATTAGCCAATCAGAATGTCTATTTTAATTTTACTGCTCTGTAGCTGTAATAGGACTCATTTCAGACATTTGGATAGACACCGTCCCCTGTCTGGCAGTAGATGATCAGTCCATGTCTCACTGTCCCGACGTTCAGACGAGCCCATGCAGGATGCCTTCCAGGGTTGGATTTTCCACATAATCTTGTTAAATTTAGCGGAGAATTATTTTACGCTCCAGAGAATGCCAATAAAGGATGGGAGACAGGGCCTGAGGGAATTCGTATGCGGCACTCAACTCGCTTCCACCCTCCTACCTCGGACAAATGTCTCAGTTCATTAGGGGCGAGATATGTTTAGATCACAGAGTCAAGCAAGTCATCCGTTTTGTGTCATTGGATGGAGAGGTCAGGCTGTAAATCATAGCGATGACACAAACGAAAAGATTTGGGACAAATGCCAGCCATCACCTCGCACTTCTGAATCATCTGTACCTGGGCTTGTAAATCCTTGAGATTTTTATGTCTATTATCTTTAAAGTGCCTCTAAACCAAAAACAAAAATGTAACTTCTTTTTGTTTCTATTTTCATTTTGCAACTCTACCAGTAACACACCTTCTGTCCCAGGATGACAACATGCTCCCTCTATTGCACCTACTGAAGAACAGTCTGTGACCCTAGGACAGGACTACAGAATATCTCCTCAGGTCCAGTTCACCATATTAACTAGACAATTAAACTATACAGTTTACACACACTCCTATTATGTCTTTAGGGCAGGAAGTGAGCAGAAATCTCTCCAAAGGGGTACAGACAAAAGAAGGCACAAACTTACCCCCCAAACCTTGGCAGTGCACACAGGAACACATAGCTGGTACTCTCTTTTACTAATTATAAATTTTAGGGATAATATTCAGAGGTTCAGGAAGAAAGACTTACTGTTCCGTGGCTTGTCCTCATCTATGTCCTCGTCTTCATTTTCGGGATCAATGTCCTCAGCTTGTGTGATCCAGTCTAGATACCCCTTGAGGTCTTCCTCCAGCTGCTGTTTCTCCCTCAACTTTTGGAAGTCACCCCGGGCCTTGGCCTTCTCTCGCTCTTTCGAAAACTCTCTGGTGAGACAGAGACAAGTCAACCACAGGAACAGGAACAAGAATCAGAGAACACAGGAACAGGGGACATGGTAAAGCTGTGTCTCCATTAACAAACACAACAAGGAGGCACAGCATCATTTCTGTTGTACGCACAGACTGAAATTCTAGGATTTTTTTCTTGTAGATCTTGTTATCTTGTTAAAGTAGATGTAAACTCTGCATAACACTCTGCCCTGGTCAATGTGCAACATAAACAATTATGTTTTTTTTTAAATAAATACTATTTTTTATTTTTTCCGATCTGAATGTCAGCTACTTCCTGCCCACATGTATTCGCTCCATTGTTGGCATACTAAATGTTGGCACAGCCAGGAAAATACTGAAAAACAATTGGGACACAGGGACGGATATGCACGGATGGCAGTGTTGTCATCCCATAACAGAAAATGTCAGAAAAAAACCCATGGCAGCATTACCAAATATTATTTTAATAAAAGATTGCAGATTAAAAAAATGAAAACAACTTTTAAGTTAACATGCTTAAGCCATTTTCCATTACAGTGGAAGATAAACCTTTCCTACTAGCTTTTTATAATAATTATTGCTAGGCCATGCCTACAACCACACAACTGCCCACCCACGCAGAGCATAGGCTTGCAAGGACACGCATCAGAGCTGAACTAAACAGTAGATGGCTGTGCTTGTAAAAGATTGAAAGAGTATTAGGAGAAGAATAGAGGTACATTTTATGTCAATATTACTCAATAATATAAAAACTCCAAAAATGTACTGACACTGTTTTGTCATTAAGCCTTACCCTCAACTTGTGCCATAAGATTATTTTTATCCCTTACAGAAAAGAAGCAAAGGGAATAGTAGGGGAATAAGAAAATACAAAACGGTATGGTAAGTAATTTACAATAGATAATATGCAATCCTGTCAAGGATTAGGATATTCATTGTAATTAGAATATGCACCAAAGGTGCCACATAGCAGAATCTATTTTCATACCCTAAAAGCACTTAGGGCTCTGTTTATAAATATTTTCACCCACGATTTACCTAATGTTTATCCAAAATTCAAACTTTGTTTCATTAGACCTGATTTATTAAAGCTCTCCAGGACTGGAGAGCCTACACTTTGAGCAGTGAAGCTGGGTGACCCAGCAAACCTGCAATGGATCTGAAAACCCAGATCTGAAAATCTAGATCTGAAAACGTTTGCTAACAAACAGCAAATGACTTTTAGAAAATCCATTCCAGGTTTGCTGGATCATCACTGCTGAAAGTGTATCCTCTCCAGCCTTGGAGAGCTTTATTAAATCAGGCCCCTTGCATCCAGAAAATGTCTCCATCAACTTTTACCCATGATTCTTACATTTATTATTAAATCCAATGTAAAAATATGTGTGACTTTGGGATAAAATTTTAGTGAATATATATATATATATATATATATATATATATATACACATATAAATAGACCCCTTAAGGAGACTGTGGAAAGCACTATAGATATAAATGTATTATATTAATAAAAAAAGTAGTGAAGCAACACAAATATTTTAGTTACCAAACATAAATATATAAGAACCCAACAAGGGGGCCACTTTCTTTCAAGAAGTCACCAAAGTTTCCATTAGGTTTCTTAAAATAAAAAACTATGCTCTGATGATTTCAAAACACTTTAAACTTTCCTAACAATGCCAAAGAGAATGTTTCTTGGATAATCCCGCGTGATCATAGAGAAATAGGCTTCTGTTTCAATGAGCAGCTCAGCTCGTGGTTTGGAAATGTCAAATTGTGATCAAAGCAAAAGAAGAGTGAGACAAAGGTTGGTGAGAGCAGAGGGGCGTGAATTCTCAAACAGAATATCAATACCCGGACTGTGTCAGTCTGGATGTTATTTTTTCATGGCTTTAGAGGGAATGTCACATTCATCTCACGGTCCTTCAGATGAAAAGGCTGCAGGCGTGTGGACTCCTTGCTGCTCATGAGAACCTGTCAGAACTTAGGAGGAATCATGAGACCCTTTCATGGATAGCTAGAGGTCAGAAGTCAAATAGAGAAAGTTAAAGTGGGGTTCTGACTAAATAATATGACCCTATGGCAATCCTGGGGAATTGAACCGAGCACATAATGAAGAATTACCACTGAGAACTTTGGGCCAACTGTATGTCAAAATAGCCAGCAGATCAGAGCATTTGAAAGTTAAGTTTGGTCCTGTTCCCTCCTAAGTCACCCTACTAGCCCCGCTACTTTTGCTGGGCCACAGAGGAAGGCTTAGATGATATCCCAGTTCCAGTGTTGCGTGCTGTTTTGCATGCTTCTGGTTTACATGTGTTGTAATATCTTTAATTCTCACCATCTTAGGCTCACTTTGATCTAGCTCACAAGCCCTTTTGTGGTAATGAAAACTTAAGGCTTCCATCACTGTCCATTATAAAGCAAAGCATAGAGAGGACATGTCTGGCACCTCAGCAGTCTTCTTTCTATTTATAGCAGACCAGATTAAGTCACACAAAGTCACCTGGAAGGCACTTAGCAAACTTTGTGCCTACCCATTGTCAGCTTAGGAAGTCCAGGAATATAGTCTGCATACACACAGAGGAAAAAATACTATTCTTTGGAATCTGTCTGGCATATGAGGAACTCTCCTTCCAGACACAACCACCAAATACTGCCGGGGAGTCAACACCCTCCCCATAAGCACTCCGCCCTGGCAGAGCTATAGGGAGCCAAACTTTGTCCCTTCCAGACACCCTATCATCCATATATCCTTATTGCCGTCCTGATTTTTAAAATCCAGTCAGCATCTCCTGGTTCCAGTGCTGTCCTCTCTGTGAGTTCATTGCAGCCGAGCCAAAAACTCATACGCAAGTATGGCTACAAATAATGATATAAACCCTAACACAGACGTGGATGGAGTGGATCATCTAACTTTAGAAAAGTTATTCCACTAGTATAGTTTACTCCACTAGTTACTGTACTAGTTACTTTCATATTTTTGACATTTTTGAATTTCTTAATCTTAATTACTTTGGAAACCAGCTTAAACAAATCCCACTAACTGTCTTTTTCAAGCATAATCATCATACCAAACTGCAATATCTTTCAAGGTGTGGCCTGGTGGTAAGGAATGGATGTGATGTCAATGGGGTTGGGCATGGCACTCAGATTGCCATAGTGTCTAGAGTCAACCTGATGTGACTTTTGAGTCATGAAATTGTGCTCTTTATGAAATTATAGCATTTTTATAAAGATGATTAGGAAATGAGAAGAACGCTCTACCAACAGGGCAGTTGTCTCAGGGCATAAGTTTGGTCATAGATACCGTTTAAGGAAAAAGCAGTCCCTTGATTTTCCTTTAAATGCACAGAGAAAATATATGAATGGTATACAGAAAAGGAATAATACTAAGAACTGTCTTAAATGCAGAGCGCCTTCAAACTGCAGAGCAGATAGCAAACTGCCTGCCCAACACCTTCTTTGCTTAGCGTTACGGAATGAAAGCGTCAGGTTATCAGGCAATCTTCTCTGCTTCCTGTGTTGTCACTTGAGCGGGCGAGCGACACGCTGTGCGCAGCATTATCAGCAATAAACATTTTTATTCAAGGTATTATTTGCGAGATGAAAAGGCTGCAATTGTATCTGCCGGGAGATAAAGGAGCCGCGGCTCTTGGCGGCAGTTGTTTACGGTGATCTTGAATAAAGCTCAGGATTTCGAGTGCTCGCGTCATGAAACCTGTAATTTGTAGTCTGCTAAAATGGGAAGAGCGCGCGACAAGGGCTCCGGCCCGGGCTGTGGGAAGAGAGGACACAGATGAGGAAAAACGCTGCTTTTATAGGGAAATAGCAAGGAGTGACGGTACCTAAGATCATTTAATGAAGTTTATTTGAGATTTTAGTGATTGGGTTTACATCTACTTCAGGCTCTAACAACATTGCCCCATGATGCCATCACCAACTTCTGTTGACAATATTTACCCTCTGGCTTTTTCATTTTACTAGGATCTGCACCGAGCCATAAGACACAAATCTGGGGTCACAAACCAGCAGAATGAGCACTAATGATAAATTGCATGGACAGATTAAAAAAAAAAAACACATTCACGAAAAAAAAGGAAAATGCGTAATCTTACCCGCTCAACACACCAAGAACCAGATTCAGAACGAAAAACGACCCAAAGATGACAAGGCTGACGAAGTACACGCAGGGCAGCTCATATCCCATGGCATCCTGCATCTAAACACAATCACAGAGTTTTCATTACACGAAATGCAAGAAAGTTCTTATGCTTAGGGTATGTATGTTTTGTGAACAGTAGCCGTGTCAACCTGGTTAATGTAGCCATACACTGGTCAATAGGTGCAAGATCAGTGTAAAAGTCAATATCTCCCAGAAGATGATTGTTTATCTGGTCACCACTCTGCCATGTGAAATTGAAATAGCAGCAGAGAAAAAAAAATCAGTTCTCATCCTTTAGACAGTCAGGGCTGTATAAATCTCAGGACTGGATGGAAAAAAAACACAAATTTATTAGATAAAATAGATCCCATGTATATATTTCATGTATTTCCTCATTTTGGTTGTAGTATAATCGGTCACTCACCCAGTAGAGTACGTCCGTCCAGCCCTCCATGGTGATGCATTGGAAGACGGTGAGCATGGCGAATGCAAAGTTGTCGAAATTAGTGATTCCATGCTTGGGCCCATCCCAGCCAGACTCGCAGATGGTGTCATTGGGACAGTGGCGTCCATTATTGCTATCGAGGGCACATGGTGAGGGCTCCTCTTCTGCAGGGACTTCTACAATTAGAGAAGCAAACAATAAATAAGACTGTTCAGGCAGTAAAGATTGTAACCTGCTGTTTGAAGTTGAGGATCCCAATGAACCAAATATACTCATCCATGAGGTCTATTTCAGGACCTCATGAATGAGTATATACCATGGTATCATAATCAATTCAGCATGATCAGATATTCAAAACAAATAAGACAATAATAAAGTTGATTGTTAATATTTGACCAGAGTTGATGCTACTAAGTTCATTCACCATGCAACTGCTTCACTACCCCTGTAATGTGGATTTAGTGAAGGTGATCATTAGAGGGATTCAGACTCCTAATATTGGCTTTGGTAGCCACATTTGAGAAACCAATACTATTTGTATTGGACTCAGGAACAGGAAATATATAGAAATTACCACAATGGCACATAGATGGCAAATTGGGTGACAGCTAAATAAATGAAATCTACAAGGATTTTAAGCAGCTTTTACTTAATTCAAATAATAAAAAAATATGTTTTTGCTTATCTTTTAGGGCTCATTCACATATATGTACAGAAGGAATGTGCATATTCCTGCAGCAGCACAGTATGTCCACTCCCTATGTTGTGCATCTATTCCCAATTGCACCTTGATGAACCTTTTGGTGCACAATGCACTCTACTGCATGGCAATGCATTAAAATGGTGCAGGTGCAAATTGTGGACCTCTGTGGAGCATTAGGCAATCAATTTAAATTATTGGGCTGTCAAGAAACATTGCACAGTAAAGGGCAAAGGGACTGCAGAGGCACACACTTGAGCTAAAGCAGACCATATGTATAAATGGGCCCTAAAATGGCAGAATTGCAAAACAGCATTTTAATCAGTTCAGCAAATGAAGAACTGGCGGGTTTACTCCCATGACAGCTGATAATGGGATGTTTATTCCTTTTCCAGAATTCCCCAGTTACTAAATTAATATTTGATCACCTGGAGGCGATCACCCCGGAGTCCAGGCCTGGCCACAGCTTTGGGATATGCGATTAGCGCGTCTGTTATTTAATTGTCACAAGCAACGTCCCTTGGGATAAGGATAACACTACTCAGCTACCCCGGGTGAAAAATAGCTGCAGATTTGGTCTCAGCTTGTAAAGCTGAAATGATACATAGCAGATTATTCCCTCGTGCTCACATTTTATTTAGACATTTACTTCATTTAAACATCTATCATTTGTGTATTTAAAACCTATTTTTGCTAGTGTTGGATACAACATGGCAGGGTTCACGGGGACTAAGTGCGATAGAAGATTTAAATTTTAATGTTGCCTCAAGAACAGGAAGTGAAGGCAAATCTTCTAGTAGCGACACCTGTTTCCCTTTGGGATGTTTGTGATGCTCACTGCCTAAAGTGTGTTCAGGATTTAGGGACAAAGAAAAAACCCTGGCAGTAGTTTTATTCATTACCAATGCCATGCAAAACTAAATATTAGAGTTTTGTTTTGATACACTTAAAATCCCAATACAATTTGCTGTGTATATTGAGAGGTTCGTTCACCTTTGTTGGTCAGGAAGTAACAGGTTTTATGCATTTTGCCCATGAACAGCTCCAGCCCGATAATGGCGTAGATGATAATGACGAACAGCACCAACAGGGCGATGTGCAGCAGCGGCACCATGGCCTTAATGATAGAATTCAGCACCACCTGCAGACCTTCAGAAGACACAGAATGAACAGGTCAGCTTTTAAGTCAAAACCACAAAACTTTATTTATGTTCACACAAAAGTCACTTCAAATTTATATATATACACATATATATATACATATATATATATATATATATATATATATTTATTTATTTTTAATAACGATTCCCCCTAAAGATGACCAAAACTCAGAAACAAAAAGTCACCAGGAGGTAGAGCTAACTGACTAAGTGAGGCATGCAAAGTGTTTTTTTGTAAAAAAAAAAAGTCCTGCCACTTGGTGGCTTTTTGTTTTAGCTCCACACTGCATGGCTCATGAGTTGTGCAGTGTAGTGTATTTTCACAAGCTCTTTTATGATGTAAAGCCTAGGCAAAGTTTTAAGTACTAGGAGCATGTTATATGTTTATTGTAATTAAAGATTGCAGTTCCTTTGATTTCCAATCACCAAGCTTGTCTTACGAAAATGTATCCTCCCCAGCCTTGGAGAGCTTTAATTAATCAGGCCCATCGTAATGTAATAAAAAGTACACAATATGGCCAAGGGTTTATGGACCCCTGACCATTGCCTCTGTACTTTTTGGAAAAGTTTTTGGAGTGCTCCTTGTGCCAATTTATCATGTGCCAATGTTGCCTAAGACAACCTGGCTGGCAACTGGCATTCTAGTTCATCCCAGAGATGTTTGGTTGGATTTAGTAGGGCCGAGCTGGTCATACCATGTATAATTGGAGCTGGCTTTTTCACACCAGCCATGTTTGAACTTGAAAGAAGGTTGAAAATGCACAATTGTCTAAAATAAAATAATGTGGCCATATCATGTATACCATGAAACAAGGCTTTTCAAAACACGTCTGTATTATATGCTGATGAATATTAAGTTGGTCTCTTTATGTATAGTTGAAAAAAAAATATTACAACATTAAAATGACTGCAGTTCCTCCTTAAGCCTATTTTACATTCAATGTTCAAATCAATGCCCAGGAAAGTCAGAAATGAAAAAAAAAACGTTTTCTTCCTCTTTTATTTTCCGCCGTCTGTTATCAGCAATCTGTAAAAGTTCGGGCGGAAATGTAGGGAGCTGTTTAGCATGTCTTCCATTAGGAGGTAGACATTACAATGAGCGCGATGTGCCTTCCAGCCGATTATTATATTGCCAATTTAGCACATGTTGCTGCAAGCCTTGGGGAATTGAGACAGGAACGGCCGGGCGACCGCTCGCAATGGCAGAGAGGATTTTATGTACAGAAAAGACTTTTGCTGACATTGATGGAGCGTTTCAGCAGCTGAAAAAAAAAAACCTTGGCCGGGTGCCCGCGGCTAAATGATGGCGTCGCGCGCTGTCTGTCATCGGCAGCAGCGGGCACCCCCCCGGGTCCCTAGCTTGGCATGGGAAGACATTACTGCTTAATTAGCGGGCTCCACATGGCAAAGAAGACATATTCTGTCAGCACAGAGAATGCCCGCACTGGCACCATTTCAAGGGGGTGTGACACTACGGCGGAGATAACAAAACGGGAGGCAGAGTAGGGGGCATTGAATGCACCGGTATGCCAGTATAATATCCCATTGAATGCGTGTTCTTCTACAAGTCTTTCATGAGAGTCTCTTGTTTTGTTTGCTCAACTGTTCTGGCTCAGATAGTCTGGATTGTGCCAGATGGCACCATCAAAATGCATGTGATGTCTTCCAACCAAGCACACTTCTGTGAACTACAGAACATCTCCCTCATATGTTATGAAGATGTGAAGATGTGCCGAGGTCCTGTCCTAAGGTGACAACACTGCTCCTTTTTAGATACAATAAAGCAAGTAAATAATGTTACCCTGGGCAAGGAAGTGTGTTTTTGGGAGGATTGGCAGGTAAAATGCCTCAAAAATTAAAACTAATGCAGCTCAGAGTTTAGGTGAACTCAATATTTCTGCACCTTCAGCTTAGCTCAGCATGCACTATGAGACTTGGTAGTCATTGCATTAAACAATGGCAGCATAAACTCTACAAGCTGTAATGGGAATAAAAATAAAAGCGTGAAATAAAATGATTGCAGCCAGCAAATCGACAAGTATGTTGCACTATATTACATTTTTGTTCTTGGCTTTAAACACACTTTGATTAAATTTTGGTGTCTCAAATAATTCAATTACAACTGCTTGCAAGCAAAACCTGACTTCCATCCGACACCTGTCCCGACCATGTGCTTTGGTATATATGTGAATGGAGATGTTCTGAAGCAGGAAGAGGTTGGTGCAGACACAACGTATGCCAATGAGTTTCTTCTTTACAAAAAATACAAAAATAACATTTATCTACTTACTGGGTACCCCAGATACCAGCCTCAGGGGTCTCAGCACTCTGAATGCTCGCAGTGCTTTCACATCAAACCCCGCCCCTTTTCCACCAAGGGCGCTGCCGCCATCTGCCTTTGTCGCTTGTTCTAAAATTGCACTAAAAAGACTGCAAAGAAAGGAAAAATTAACAATGGAAATTTACCACAAACATAAGAACAAGAGTGTTAGGTTACGTACACACGCCAGATGATTCTTGTCCGATAATCGCCACAGGGCTGATAACGGACGAAAACCTGGCTGTCCTCATTGTCCGTCGTCTGGATGACCGTCCTGACGGATCCATGGACGACGGACGAGGAACGATCATAATGGAAGTGAATGGGAGAGATCACAGCGGGGTGCCGCTCCGTCGTTCTTCCCCTCCCCTCTCCATAGTATGTACAGCGCTCATTCATGTATCGTGCAGTCTTTAGTCATTGGAAAGGATTGTGAAAGATCCTTTCCAATGACAATTACTGCTCGTGTGTATGCAGCCTAATTCACAAGACATTATTCTTATTTTTCCTATTATTCTTTATTCATACAAAATGTATACAACCTTGGGTAACCCACTGACACTGATAATTAAAGTGGAACTCTTCCATTTCTTGTAACACACCAAGCTGTCCAGCAACAATGACAGATTTTTGAACATATCCCCATTGTAGATATTTCCCATCATAACAATAGGTCAGGGCAAATCTCCACAATAATATTAGACAAAGGCTCCAACACTACCCAACTCAAAATTAAAAAACTTTTTTGTGCAGAGTTAGGGCGATTTCAGACCTGTAGTGAGACACAGAGTTCTCCTGCACACTTGCCTCCATTTCCATTCACTTAAATTGGACAGGGACCGTAGATGCATGTGACTAAGGCAGATTGTGGCATAGTTCACAAAAGCAACAGGTGGCTTTTGGCTTTGTGGTTGCTGTTTAGTATATGCAAGAGAGCTGCAATCACAGCTTCGTGTAAATTTGCTTGCCCGTTGTGGGGTTTGCCACTCCCAACTGCACAGTTTGCTGTGTGCCCAGGAGATGCCAGTCTTGCAATTTAACTCCATGGGTCTGAAAGGGCCCTTAGTTTTTAAGCATCTATATACAGACTCTGATTGGCTTACCCTACGACCACGATGATGAAATCCAGCAAGTTCCAGCCATTCCGGAGGTATGCGTTGGGGTGAAAGAGAAGCCCGTATGCGATGACTTTGAGAAAAGCTTCCACGGTGAAGATGATGAGGAAGAGGTACTCTACCCGCTCCTGCACAAGGGACAGAAAACACAGCACTCAGCACTTTGTTGTGGATGTCTGATACATTTCTTTTTTTCAGCCCTTATAGTAAAGTTGACGCAAAGCTCATTTCTGTGCTTTAATTTTCACATTGCTGTTTTTTAAGTCAAATTTTCACAATTTTTCATACAGATTTGTAAGTTCACCCTCTAGTGCCTCTCAGTATGTTACCATTGTGAGCATACTTGCCCCAGGACTGCTGAGATAAATTCAAACTTCAATGTAAACCAGATAACAAATATGGGCTGTTCAAACTGAGCAAATCATCAGAAAATACATAGCAATAGACAAAGAAGGTTAGCAAGAAACCTGCATTTATAAACAATTAGTGGATCTGAAATAATATGTAAATCCTGACATCTGTAAAAATCAAGCTTGAACGCACCTATTTACAGTACACCCAATAGCATGTCTTTATGCAGCTGGCTTTGTTCACAGGGGTGCAGTCTTAGCAGACAAAGAAGGGGTCCTTCCCCAGTTACTAAATGTTCACAGATGTCTAGTTAGTCTTTGTTTGATGTAACAATAATAGAGCCCTTCATTGGAAACACCTCAACTCAGTTATTAGGAGGAGTGCCCATGCTTTTGTCCAGTCCAGTCACTGGGTGGGCGGGTCCATGACCAATCTGTACTGCTTAAGTATCAGTGGGGAAAACCCTGGTCAGCCCCCTGCCCAGTGATGAGTGACTGAGTTTAGGAACAGTTAAACCATTGATAAAAAGTCTATAAATTATTTTCTAGCGGCTTCTCTATAGATCTCATTAAGACAAGTCACTAATCAAGGTTACAGAACATAAAAAATTCTTAGATGTTACTGGAGGATAACATGATTACATACTAGTTTTTTTGAAAACACAATAACATTTTTGTTCGCTTTGTGTTTTGGTTCATCAAATCAAAAAAAGAATTCTCATGCTTCAATAAACTTTTAGGAATTGTTTTTTCCTTTAACAAATTAACCGCCATGGGCTTTTAAAGGTATGAACACAGATCCTTAGTTTTCAAATAGGTATTTCCAAAAATAAATGGATACATGTGCACGACCGGTCCTCTTTTGTTTGCAGTACATAGAATTCCAGCACAGCACTCTCATTGTTGATGACTGATGGAGGTATCAGTAACGTTCAACGGTCGATGGCAGTGCTGGATAAATTCCTGGCTGCTCAGCACTGACATTCCTAAGTGAGCCTTTAAACAAAGAGAAAACGCAGAATTCTCTATTTATTGATCTCCTATTAATCTTTTTTGCATGGTCAGTGATTTGGGAGATTGGAAAGCAATATATTGACTGTTTTTGAAATGTACGGTTTATATATGAAGTGTCAGGATGGGAATCGCAGTCAATTATGCAATGAAGTGAAGAAGAGCCGCAACTAAGGGAGCCATCGATTCCAGGCCAGTGGCCAGTCACATCCTTACTTAGATCAATAGATTAACTTAAAGGAAAGCCTGCAATTGAAAATGCAAGAAGTTGCTACTATCACTATTGACTGATCCAATCTCTTGTTGACCCAGGTTATAAATGAAAGATAAAGTTGCCAATCTCTAAAGGATTCGTGTTTTTAAGTCAACACTCACTTTTACCATGTCAGATTCAAGGCTGAGCCATGGGCTCCATTTATTAGGTAGAGACACCTGAAAGGAGGCTGGAAAGCAAACAATGAAAAGGAAAACCACAACATATTTTTCTAATTGGACCTCAAAAGAATGCTAAAGATTTCAAAAGAACAGCAAAAGGTAGGGTAAAGACCTAATACTTCTTTATCCAATGGGATGGACTATGGTGGGTGGAAGGGACTGGGACAGTGCTGTAGATAGCTTCCTGAAAATATTACAGCAATCTGACCCAGTCCTTCTTCTAAATGTTCCCTCTTGAGAAGTATATGGCAAATATCACAATGGCTTGATGGGAACATGTCAGTTTGGAGGTGTGGGCATTGCTAGACAGGCTGAATTTGTAATCAGACCACTCTACAGGACATGATGAGCCTCCATGATTAAAAGAACTGAAATCCAATAAATGAAAGGACATGAAAAGTCAAGCTGGGGAGGAAAGGGCTGGAAGACACATGAGTACTCCAACAAAAAAAAAAATGAAGGGGGCTCTATCAGTTTTGCTGTAACTTCTAATGCACAGTGAGAATTTACAATTGCTCACCACCTATTCCCAATGATCTACAAGCCCTGCCTGCTTATGTACATAATTGGGCCTGATTTATTAAAGCCCTCCAAGACTGGAGAAGATAAACTATCATGGGAGAACCTGGGTGCTCCAGGAAAACCTGAAATGGATCTGGTCCAAGAAAACATTTACCAACTAAAGCAAGAAATCCATTCCAGGTTTGCTGGATTACCCAAGGTCTCCTATGATAATCTATCTTCCCCCGTCTTGGAGAGCAATTATACATAGGGCCCATGATTTCCACTGTAATATAAATGCTGGGGAATCTAGTCTGACAACTATTGTTCTTCCTACTTTGGATGTCACATTATCTCATCTGATTGATCATCCTACTGGCAATTCCGAGATGAGATGAAATGTCTGCAGTTTGGGGTTTAAGTTAGACTTTGAAAGGTTGGGTTGTAGATCTGGAGCAGATGTTGAGAGCTGGGTGAACACATTTGGATTTGTACACGTCGTATGAAGCCCTGGTGCTCCAGTGACAGAGAGTCACACTGAGCCCTGAATTACATTCTGCATCGTGAGCCGCATAGGTGACTCATTAAAAATACGGCTGTGAACGCCTGGACACACTTCCAGGCAGCAGACATGCCACACAGCGCTTCTTAATAAGCTGCCTATAATTTATTCATACATACTATTAAGAGAGGCTCATTAGTGTACCCTCAGGAAATCAGCTCTCTGCAACCATATTTATTAACCCCGCCATGTGGGGGCTGAATAACAGAGGGGGTTAATTAAAAGGCAATTCTAGACAAATGTACATAGTTCACCTGTGATAGAGTAATACACAAACTGTCTACTCTTTCCCAGATGTAGTACAAGAAAGAATGGCAATATTTTTATTGCTGCAGCTGTGTGTCACTGCCCTCCTCCTTTCTGCTTTGAGGACTTTGAATGTCATGGCAATGGACACATGCTGCTTTAGTGGATTTAAAAGACAAACTGACTATTGCACACAATGTTGGTTTTTGTTATATATACTCAATCTCTTTTTCCTGATCTGGCCAAGTGTAAAATGTTGGATTTTCCTCACTTTCTGTCCTGGTAGCTATGAGCACAAAGATGAACAGAGGGGTGAAGAAGACATGGAATGCTCTCCTCTTGTCACCATACTCCCCATACTGCTGGCTGCTGATTATTCAGGATCTGACATTTCTAGTAATGTTCAATTCCAAGTCCCTCGATATGATTGTATCTTCTAGTTCCTACATCATTGCTGTGTCACGTGTAAAAAATAATCACTATTATTTTATTTATGTGCCCAGTAAGTAGTCCCCTGTTTGCTGATAGACGATAGTTTTCCTGTAGAAGACCCATGTGTTATGTTACTAAAGATTTTTTGGCAAGAATTGTCCCTTCTCAGTGTTTCACAAATCCAGGTCTAGGAAGTTGCAGCAAGGACTGATCTTGCATGAAGCCTGAACAAAGATAGCATTGTCTGTGAGAGGTAAGGAAAACCTGGAAGGGTTACACTGGCACATTACTGAGCGTGCTGCATTTATAATTAAAAAAATACACGGTCACTGGCCACTTTATTGGGTACACCTGTTCAACTGCTTGGTAATGCAAATATCTAATCAGCCAATCACATGGCAGCAACTTAATGTATTTAGGCATGTGGATATTGTCTCCCTGGAATGGTCTTTCTCATCCTATTCGGCTTGCTCCTAATTTGTGCTCATTTAAAAGATCATTTAAAAAACATTTTTTTGGACTTGCCTACCTGTCTTTTTCTGTTTCCTAAACCCTCACTACTTCCCACCACTCCATATCTCCCCTCCTATTGTGTGAAACTTCCCCTACCTCTTAGATTGTAAGCTCTTCAGGGTATCTGTCTGTCATTTGCAACCCCTATTTAATGTACAGCACTGCATATTATGTTAAGGCTATATAAATCCTGTATAATATTAAAAAATTGTTGAGACAACCTGCTAAAGTTGAAACTGAATCAGAATGGGGATGAAAGTTTAAATAAGTGATATTGAATGTGACATGGTTTTTGGTGCCAGGTGGTCTTTTTTGGAAACTGCTGATCTGCTGGGACTTTCACACACAACCATCTCTAGAGTTTACAAAGAATGGTCTGAAAAGGTAAAATATCCATGGAGTGGCAGTTTTCCGAGTGCTTGTGGATGCTAGAGATAATACAAAGACAACAGAAATTTGCATCATGGATGGGACAGGAGATGAGACAGGAGATTTGCATCATGGATAAGCAATCAACTGCAGGAACTGCATGATACTATAATGTCAATATGGACTAAAATGAATGTTTCCAGCACTTCGCTGACTCTATGCAAAGAAGAATTATGGCATTTCTAAAGGTAAAAAGGGAGTCCAACCCAGAAGTAGCAAAGTGTACCTAATAAAGTAGCCAGTGAGTGTAAATGATGGTACTGTCATGGAGGCAGAACATTTCGCAGATAACCCGGCGGTATCATGATCTCCTATTTCTGTGGTGGTGCTTGGGGCCGGTAGAAACGTAGCTCTTCTCTCATGATATACCTGAAGCCTGTGCCCTGCCTTGCACTTACAACGTGTTATTATTAAATTATGTAACGTCAGCCAGGACTAATATTTCATCTGCTGGAGTGAATTTGGAATAATGTGTGCAGTGATTTTTTTTTCCCAACGTCGACACTGCAGAACATGTTTTACCTCTCCGTACTCGAGAAATAGACATTGGCTGAATTATTGATAGTTTAGTAAGTGCTTTTACAACTGTGCGCAGCTGTGGTACAGAATCCCTTCAGACGGTGAAATCATAATTCCGTGCACCACTATGCATCTACAGCTTCATCTACCCTGTTCCAGCATTAATTTTAGGAAGAGATTGGGTTGGGGTCAACAATATTAGTGGAACTTGTGATGAGACTTCTGAGGACTGTGGGTTAGCTGTAGTTGCAAGGAAGTTGGCCTGTTACACGCCAGCCCTTAGGCCCTTCCCTAGGGCATATCACAATATACAGCAACAATATCATTGTTCAGAAAAACTCCACTTATCAATAAAAAGCCATCATTGAGCTCCAAGCAGTGACTTTGCCAATTCTAAGATGATGCCCTTAGTCTGCTGTAGGCAGGAGGCAGCATTTCCCCACTCTCCTCTACATACTGATACTCCTTAGAAAAAAATTATACTCTATAAAAATACTCACAGCTGAACTTTTCATAATCAATTAAAATATTTTCAGGTTTTAGTAACATCGCCAAAAATATGCAATTTTGAGCAAACACTTTTTCCTGCCTGCAACAGACCGCAGACATAATCACAACCATGGTAAAGTCACTGACTGGAACCTATAATTAAAGATCTGCTCTTAATGGTTCAGCCAAAACCTACATTTAAGGGCCAGGTGGAAGCTGAAGAATAAAAAACTTTAAGATTTTCATTATATTTTGGGTTACTTTTGGCAAAGTTACTATACTGAGATCCCCACTGCAGCTACTACGAGCTAATATGAGGGAGTAAATACTACTGGGCCTAAGCACATAGAAGGCCTGTGGTTAACTGATATAGTTTTTAAGTATTAAAGTGTGATGGAGGAGATTCTGCTGGGCCTATGCATATAGCAGGTTTGTGGTAAACTGACACAGCTTCCTATTTAATAAAGTATGAACAGATTACAGGATTTCTCTTTCTTGTGCCCTATCTCTTTTTCTGCTTGTTTAATTCCTAAAAAAACAACAACCAGACGCAACTTTAATGAAAACAGCAAGCCTAAGGTCTGATTGAGTCCCTTTAAGATGGGATTTGCTTTTTGGACTATGTGGTCCTGTGTTGGAATTTTGTTCTGGAGGATTGCAGTTTAATCCTCTCTCAAGTACTTTTGTGAGGGGAGATTTTGGCATCATTTAGTAATCGGGTTAATAAATTCATTCCATTGTAGAATCCACTGGATGGTGAGAGCAAAAGAGAGCGCTCCACCACACCACTGTCTCCTCTGAACATGTCGGCTCCTCGGAGGGGGGAAGTTATGTTCAATTCAATTCCAGAAGAACCATATGTTACCCGCTGAGCCGGAGTCTGTACCAGTCCGAGCACGCCGAATCTCTGCTACAGCCAGGAACATTCATCACACCGCAGTGCTCCATCTTAACTCCTTATTGGTCCTTTGCATCCCTCTGTGTGCTCTACTTATCTGTGTGTTTTACATCATCAATATACCTATCTATAGTTTGCAGTCAGAGTATCCAGTGTGCCCAACAGGAAGGCAGAGTGGCATACTAGACGTATTTATTCCAAGACAAACAAAGAATTAAACAAAGTGCACATTACCAGTCCTGAAATATGGTGGCGGCATTAGTTTTCTTCTATCTGTCAAAAACAACATCTGCAACTCAAACTCAGACATCCTAGCCATCATCTATAAAGTATAAAACAAATTCTCTTTATATGAAAATTAAGCGAACTGGAGGTCTTCTTTATACCCTTTCCCCTTCAGATTCATATGTTTCTTTCTACATATGTAGACTATTGGAGTATCTATTGACGGAAGGTGGAGTGACACTTTAAAGCCCAGTGAGAAGTCAGGATTTATCATGTAGCCGGATGAGATTATATCCACCCAGAAATAGGGATCTCCTGCCAGGATCCAGCGTCCGGCGTTAGCGTATTAGCAGGTATCATCCAGTATGAATTCTGCTTATCCTACGTCGGAGCGGCCGGGGGTTCCGGCAGCTGTAATAACCTTCATCCCAGATTCATTTCCTCCATTTACAGGATCAGCTTCTCCTAGCAGATGTTCACAAAGTCCCGATATGTTCTGGACGTTTGCCGCCTTCCGCCCTTTATACTGGAGGAAAATTATGTCACATAATCCCAGGTTAAGAATCAGAAATAACGATTAAGGGAGTGTACAATCTATCCAATGTAATTTTAGATATATAGAAGAGACTGGATTGGTGGAAAGACATTTTCAATATGTGTTATGACTATCTAAAGCCAAAATGTTTTTTGTAGTTATAATTAAAATAGGGAGCGACCCCAATAGGGATATAATTTCTGTCCAATTCAAAAGATTTCCCAATTTCACTCCCTGTCTTGCAGACACAACAAGAAGTTAGAGGCTATCTCTACAAAATGAATAGGTGACACCAAAACAGAGTGAGTATCCCCAGAAGAAGAACTAGACAGGGGTCCAAAAGTAAAAAATAAAAAAATAAAAAACAAAAATAAGTTAGCCAAAACTCCATTCAGCTTGCAAAAAAATAAACCTGGGTGACCCCTCCATTGTATCCCAAGGATCTTGTTTTTGTTTAGGCTATAGGGATGTAGTTGAGAGAAATTCTTACTTTATTTTGTGGTCCCATGCTAGCTGGTTCTTCTACTATCCCACTTTGGCTCAGGAATGTGGGGGGCACTGAGGATAATACATTTTATGCATAAAAAGCAATGGCCACTGATCCTGTACGTGCATTGTGACATGTGCAAAGGGGTGGCGCCATGACTGCAGAACAGAAGCAGCTTTTTACAAAAGGTCATAAAGACAGAAATCAGTAGAGAAGAACCCAATGTGTCAATATGATCTCCTATTACTTCCCAGCAGACTAAACAAGTATCAGATACTGAATAGTATTATTATTATTATTATTATTATTATTAATAATAATAATAAACAGGATTTTGTATAGCGCCAACATATTACGCAGCGCTGTACAATAAATAGGGGTTGCAAGTGACAGACAGATACAGAAAGTGACACAGGAGGAGGAGAGGACCCTGCCCCAAAGAGCTTACAATCTAGGAGAATATATGGGATTGGATGTATACCCCTTAGATGTATTATTTGTAGGTTCAGTTTAATAGCTTAAATATTTATTATCTTGAATAGCTAAAATAAATTGCAAGGTCCTGTTGGCTCTTACTAATTTTGCATATATTCGCTAAGGAATGATGAATCATGCTAACAGAAAGGAGACCAAGAATGCTTTCTTTGCAAGGAACCATTTAGCTGCGTCATTAGTAATTTAGGCCTTGGGACACGAAGCAGTAAAAGAACCAAGAAGATTGCTTATTCCCTGACCCAACATTTCTCCATTTAGGAGTCCATTCTGTGGCGAGGTGAAGCTCTGTACTTCTCTCTCTGAGAGATCTAGAATATTTTTAATATGTGAATTTCTGGGACTTCTGCCTGGAAATCACACAGCAACAATAGATGTTTTTTCATCTCAAAGCAGAAAACAAGCCACAAATTTAAATCAGAATTCCATTCCAAAATAACCAGCATTGAAATGTAAAACTGTACCCAGGAAATGTAAAATATGTTCTGTAGGGAGAGAACATACTCCCAAATTTCCAAAGCGGATAAAAGGGAAGATTTCCACCATCAAAATGTTTAGGTAGAGGATGTACCCTCGTCATACCATGGGTCATGTCAGTTTAATAGAAGCCCAAATTTGCACACCACTGGGGATCTATTTGCCACCAATCACGTTTAGGCCACTATTATTTTCCTCTTAGTCTTTCACTCCTTTAATGGTGTTTGTATATGACAGTGCATTCCTTCTATTAGCATACATATTATCCCTGACCCCACTTTGTGTTTCTTTCATCTCATATCTTTAAACTGCCTTTCATCCCTACCATGGAAATGGGGAGAGGAGACTAACAAAATGCTTCCTCCTGCCTATAGCAGACTAATAATGTAATCTCAGGCACAGATCAGTCACAAGGCTCTTCAATGGATCCTGTAATTTTTATTTCAATATCTAAATAATGAAGATGAATAATTGGTGGGTAGGATTTGCATATTTTAGGTGAATAATCCTGGAGGTGTTAATTACATAGAATACATTTTGGCATTGCTGGAATATTAGTGAAAGCAGTAGAAACTGCAGGTCAATGTATTTTATAGATCTGGCACAGTGTTGGTCAGGACTACAGAGACTAAAGATTTTGGGGTGCTTATTTCAGATGATTTTAAAATGAGCAAACAGCATGGTCAGGCTGTGAGGAAAGTCAATAGAATTTTGGGGTGTATCAGTAGAAGAATCCCCAGCAATAGGAGGAGGTCCTGGCTCCTCTTTATAGATCTATAATTGCATTTTCATATTGGGACACCATAAGAAACAAAGATTAACCCTTCAAATGCCAAATCACATGAACTCCAGGATAAGCAAGTAAAGTAATTTGGCACGGACAATGTGGACCTATATCCTTCGTTGCTATTGAGAAATAAATTTAAATAAAAATGTGCATGCTCACAGTGGTGGTAGCAGCAGGAAGGTTTTTACCTGGTGGTGGCCCTGGACAGGTTAACCTTTGATGGTGGCAATGGAGAGGTTAACCTTTGGCTGAGGCAGTGCAGGTGTTAAATCTTAGAGGAGGCAGCTAACAAGTTAATTTCTGATGGTGGCATTGGATGAGTTGAGGCAGAAGAAGGCTTACCCTTTAATAGGGACAGTGAACAGGTTGGCAACTGGAGCAGCAGTAACTTCTGGGGGTGGCAGTGGACATATTAGCCTCAGGGAGGGGCGTGCCATTGAATGGGTAACCTCCGGTGGCAGCATCGGATGGGTTACCCTCTGGTGGTGGCAGTGAAGGGGTTTCTGCAGCCCGCCAGCATTCAGGCAGATGGCTGATCTGTCTCTCTCCCACTGATTTCTATTTTGGTCTGCTGAGAACTCTGCCTGTTCTATGGGATCTCAGAGCTCTGCTGGATGAGTACAGAGTTAAAGCAAAACCCCCCCAGAGTCCTGCAGGATGGGGGGCACAGGAGGATCCCGCCAGGACCACATTTCTGTTATCTCTTCCTGAACTTTCTTACAAAGAATACAAATCCCTCCTGATAGTGTAAGAGCTGACAGAATAACAGAGGTGACTGGATGCCAAGGAGTTAAGTTTACCTGTCATCTGCACACCTGGAACATGACATTATGTAGGGGGAAGAAATATCCAGCCTATCAATTCATTCAATGACAGATGCAATTATGTAAATGACTTAATAGGACATTTACTTCCTACTGGATAATAGGGATTTCCCACGCTGTCATTAGCCAATTGGGAGATCAATGCATTGAGTGTTTGACATCCCGACTTTCCTCTACAATAGTGTCTGATAATGAAAAAGACTTTAACACATACAAAGTAAATTTAGGCTGAATGTGCAATTAAAATACAAATCTAGGAGCTGTTTGAAATTAACATCACTTACTTAGCTCTGAGTTTTACACAGCTCTGCCATACACTTCAAAGCCCCTGACCTGACTTCTTATGTACTGCAGTAACACAATACAGCCAGGTCACTGCCCCACCCCTAGTCTATGATTGGACTGTGAAGGAGCAGAAACATATCGAATATTCAATGTCAGAAATCTATATGTGAGGATTCTGATTGGCTGATCCTCCCCTTTCCAATTACAAAAGGTAAAAATCAACTTATGATTCATTATTTTTTTCTAACTCGAGTGTGAACAATATAAAAAAATTGGAGTTGAAAAACATGTGGCGATTCAGATTCATAAAACGAATTTGAGAATATCCATATTCAGAATTTCTTCTTCCTGGGCAAGGAGAGTGTGAATGACAAAGGCATGTCACAGGGAGATGACACAGCGAGTGGCTCATCAAAATTCTACGACAAAATCCTGTGACTCATCTGGAGTTTGCTGAGGGCGCTGGGCTCGCCAACGGAGGGACAGAGAGTGAATATTCTGTAACGGCTCAGATCAATAATTATAATATCATGGTCACTTATCACAGCCGCTCATCTGCTGATACAAATGTCTAAAGGAAAGAAGGAGGGGGATATGACACAATTCTGAGCAATCATTAAAGGTCCCCGTATGTCCCCAAATAGGACTGGGGGGCCACATATAGCTTAGCAGTCAGTCAAGGTGGAGGACAGGAGATAGGCCTACATGCTAGATGAATAAGGATCATGACCCCACATTTTACCTACTCCTGGCCCTTGGATCATGGAGCCAATACTAACTCTTTCAACATTGTTTATCCAGGCCCAAGACTTAAACAGCCCTGTCAGTGTATGGAATTAAAACAAATTAAAAAGATCATCTACTAAAGAAGGTTTCTATAAAGTAAAATCCTTTACATACAGCACCATAGTTCCCCTTTAAGCAGCTCAGTTAAACATCTCCATCATCTCACATACAAATAGCAGAGGTTAACAAATCAGTGAAATGTATTAAACTGTCATTGCGTTAATATATTTTTTTTAACTCTCTGTTTCCATGGAGACTACATTCTCGGGATAAATCAAGCGTGCATTTCGGTGGGGTGACCGGCGTACAAATTGTGTGTTACAGGTGAACGCGTTTTTTCTAACTATAACTATAAACAAAAAATATAATTAAGGGGAAAAACCCGATGTTTTAAATTGACCATTGTTTCCATGGCGATGGAACGCTCTGATTACTTTCACCATGTTTTGTAAAGAGAAGGGCCGGAGAGCATCGTACGTGCAAATGTCCCCATTTATCAAACCAGGCATTTGTAATACTTTCATATTTTTTCTTGAAGTTCTTTGAAACAGGAGCAGACGGGGATTATGGTATATATGGGTCAACAGATGGGGATAGGGATGACAGTATATATTATTGGGGCAATGGGCACAGATTGGGATGGCAAATTAAATTGGAAGAATG